>NC_056726.1:93727744-93977744 GCF_019279795.1 Protopterus annectens | reverse complement strand
GAGCAGCATGTAACATTGGATAGAACAGGACCAAGAACAATTACATCTACCACAGTATGTACACAGGCCAAGGTACATATTCACAATACACATACTGTCAACAATCACTATAAGTACACTGACCCCACTACTGTACACACAACCACAGAATGCCCAAGTTATGTCCTCAGAAATAACCCCTGCTATACATAACATGTCTAGCAGTCTGATATCTGACTGGCTTGTTATCAGGCATGATGTCAATAAATAATGGTGTACAGAACATATCCACAACTTACTGCATGACATATGTATAAAGGTTGACAGACTTGTGGCTGGAGCCACAAAAACTGGGCCAATATTGGCATGTTGCTGTGATACCCTCACACATTTACTGTTGTAACAGGATTTGTTGTGACATATGTCCTATGAGGGATATGATGTCAGTAACTCTCATGGCTGTCACCATGTACTGACTGCAATCCTCAGACTATGCTTCTGCAGTTCTAAGATAGGCGATCTGTGAGTAACACAAGAAACATAAGACTCCAAACACTGCCCAGTCTGCAGATAACCCTACAGGTGGGAGTTTCCTCAAACACATAACACTGTCATGACAGGTATTAAATCATGTTAAATCAACATTACTCCAAATGCAGAAGAGCAACACTTACATTCTGTAGTCATGTCTGGCACACCCCCCTCCTGTTTTTTGGCCTGTCTCCACAGTGTATGTTGTTAGAGGCATATCTCAATACCATCTGTGATGCTGTTTGCCAAACACTGACATGAGGTCCTGCTCACAGTGAATGAAAAGGGCCAACACCCACATGATGTTCCTAGGTATCGGAGTGTGTTTCCATGCAATTGGCTATGGGAATGTTACCACAGCTGTTCCACATGCAATCAGCTAGTGGGGGACTGCAATTTGTGCAGAGGCCATCAGCTGATCATAAGCATCACTTACAAAACACAAGCTGCTGCCTAAGCAAAGCAGGTGTACTTCTCCACATCCACCAGAGAGGGAGTGAGAGAGACAGAGACAAAGTAAGACAGGGAGGGGGTGGGAGAGTAAAACCTAAGAATGTTTGTGTCACACACTTACCAGTATGGGGTTTCAAACCCCTGCCTGACTATGTATTTCTATCACATGTCTATGCAGTTATTGCATGCACCATAGAGCTTCCATGTTGGGGAGCTGCCCAAAGGTATATCTGATGGTGAGTGACATCTGCAACACTGATATAGGAGGGATAAGGTAGGTGTAGTACATGTGCCTGTCCACATGAGCAGGTTTCAACGTCGACACAGCCACACTCTCTCAGGGACTCACACACATTAACACAGTTGGCAGGGTCAGGATTAGACTTACTAACTAGCTAGTTTGCCACAACACAGTAATATGCAGGTATCACATGCACCACAGGGGTTATCAAGAGGATATATGGGCAAAGGGTATGTGAAGGTGTCTTGACATCAGAAGGCATGCTTCAGTAGGCCAATGATAGGTGTAGTGAGTGTGAATGGTGTCAAAATCATTATACTCCATACACATACACACACACACACACACACACACACACACACACACACACACACACACACACACACACACACACACACACACACACACACACACACACACACACACAGCATTGCTTCACAGGCGTGTAGTGGCTAACTGTGCCAGAAGGCAGTACAAGGCTAGCTAAAGGGTATACCTTGGCATCAGGCCACAGGAAAATGGTCTGCAGTGTGGCTCATGGGTGTAGTGTCTGGAGTGGCCCACACAGGGGGGTATTGTATTCACCATCCAGTCATCTGGGTTAATATTGTGGGTGGCCAATGCTGTGCAATGCTTGCCATGTATGTGTTCTATAGTCCATAATATGGATGGTGTGTGGGATGTGCACCCATTCCACATGCATGCTCTGTGACATGTGGAAGAGTACCTGGGGTGTCTGGGACATGTTGTGTACACAGATTGTTATCATCAGATGTGCCATTCCTGGCCTCATGTGGTGCGAACTGGCAATGGACACCAGGTTGACCCTACACCTACATTGATAGCATGATACAGGTATTCCCTGGTGTCAGTGGCATCTGTCCATACAGGGCATGTGTTTAAGGCATGGTATGTTCTTTGTGGGTTACATTTGATGGCACTACAGTTGTTGCATGTGTCCAGTGGGGAACATAGTGAAGGAGCACTGTATGCAATTATGTGCCTATTGTAGTGATGGGACAGGGTGCCATGCCCTCTGTAGTCCACTGCAATCATACCATGGTTACTATCTGTGGGCAATATGCAGGGAACTAGGCTGCTCTCTAGCCGAGTGTGTTTCTGTATGAGACATGGGTTGAGAGTGTTCTCTAGGTAATACAAGGGTTGCTTAAATTGTTCACCAGGCCTTGATGTCACATGTAGGGGTATGGATTGTCAACCCCAGCCTCTCTGCTGTTTGACATCTGTTATCCTTGTAAGGTGGACATTGTGACATATAATAGGCCCACCATATAAGAAATTTGCAAAACCCACTTCACACTGAGTCCAGTTGTTACACACTCACAGCCACCTCCACACAGGATATGAATGACAAACACAGACACACACACACCAAGTCTCACAGTTAACATGTCTCGGATTGGAACTCCTACCTAACTAGTACATCACACTACAGTATTATGCAGTTATAGGACATGCCATGGAGATTACTGGGCTATTTCTTCCCCAAAGGTGTACTTCAATGTGAATAACATCAGCATGCTTGCCAAAGAAGGGCAATGGAGGTTGTAGTGACTGTGAATGACCTCAAAAGTACTGCTCCCTACACAGACAAACAAACACACAAACATCCACACTTGCCATATCTGGGAAGAGAACCCCTGCATAACTAGTATATCATACTACAGCATTACACAGTTATAGGATGTGCCACGGAGATTACTGGACTATTCCTTCCCCAAAGGTATATTTAAAAAAGTGCATGACATCAGCAACCTTGCCAAGTTTGGGCAATGGAGAGTGTAGTTCATAGGGTCATACATTGATACTAGGCTATTGGCCCTAGGGCCTATACATGCCTAGACATGACAATTCTCTGGCTATGACTTCCCACAATATATACTTCCCTGCACCCCTGTCTAGCAGGGCAGCTGACATGATCCCCAGGCTAAATGTCCTATCTCCCATCCAATCATCCAGGTTCCTTTTGAAGAGGGCCAAAGAGGCACTCTGCTTGACATGTATGGGCAGTCTATTTCAGAGTCTGGGGAGTCTCTGGGTCAGGAACACATCCCTTCTGCATGTATTGTTCATTTTGATGACAGGATTTGGATCCATGGAGCATTTGGCTGTGAGGTTTTGGAATTCTCTGAGTGTAGCATGCCCAACAGTTGTGGGTTTGACATGGCATGGTATGTTAAGCAGAGATCACCTCTGAGAACACAGTATGTGACAGAGTATAGCTGGATGATTTTCAGATGGTCAGCTCAAGTCATCTGGTTTATGCCTGTGGTCATTTTGTGAGGTATGTCTGCAGCCTCCGTACTTGTTGCAGATGTCTTGTGAGGTATATACATAACAGATTATTGTAGTCTGTACTGGGTTTACTGAGAGAAGCCTACAGTGGGACAATGGGCTCCTTTTCCTAGATGTAAAGCCCTTAGTGGGAGGTGTGCCACATAGGTGGGTTTCCTGACTGTTGTGGTGATGTGGTTATCAAAGGTGAGACCACTGTCCACCTGTGTCCCTAAGTCTGTTATCACACTTTAGGTGTTTAGTGTACTGCCACCTATGTGGTACTTCACAGGTAGATGTCCCTTCCCAATGGGGATAACTATATATTTCTTGCATTGATCTTAAGGCCATGGCTCAGGCACCAAGCATGTCTTTCTGTAAGGCCCTTCTGTAAAATATCCACATCATGTGGGGATTCAATATTGGCTCCCAGTGTGCAGTCATCTGCAACCTTTGTTTGCCGGTGTCCCTTACTGTTAGACTATACTTCAGAGCAGTAGATGCCAAACAATGGCAGTGCCAGGACTGAACCCTAAGGTACTCCAAATGTCACTTGTCTGGGGCTCGGGTTGGTGTCACCTACATTTACAGTGTGGGTTGTGTCAGTACAGCAGTTGGCAGCCCCTCGGGTGACATAGGAAGTAATGGCCAGTTTGATACATTTATCTATGATTCCAGACTGGGAGATGGTGTCGAATGGCTTGGCGAGGTCCAGATAGGCTGTGTGAACCACCTTACCCTCAACCACGGCTCTGGAGATGGATTCACAGTTGTCATTCAGGTTGAGGTGACATGATTGGCCCTTCACAAACCAAACCTGGTTAGGGTCCAGTGTTTGCAGGTTGCCAATGCCTTTGTTTTAATTTCCATGAAAATACATTCCATGGCCTTGCAGATCAGGCATGTCATACTGCTGGGGCTGTACTTCCAAGAATCCAAGGTGGATCCCCCCTTGTAGAATGGGATAACTGTAGCTGTGCACCACACAGTGGGCATGAAGCCTGAGGTGTGGCTATGCTTAGACATGGCACATAGGTGAGGTGCAAGTGCAGTTTGTAGCTCATGTATAAACAGCCAAGGATTTTGACAGGTCCCATGGCTGCTGTTGTCATAGCTCTGAACAGTGTGTTTTTTACCTATGTGGCCATTATTACAGGTATATGGCAATCTATCCATGTTGAGATGGGCCCTTTGGGGGTTGGGAGGGGGGTGCAGTTGGCACTGAATCGATCTGCCAGGATATTGGCAATATCCCTGGGAGGAGTAGATTTAGTAGTATCCTGTTGTAGCTCACAGCAGTTCTGAGCATTGCCATTTAGATTCCTCACATAGCTATGGAACGGCTTGCAGTTGTCTTTGGCATCTGTGGCTATATTATGTTTGTAACTAGCTTTGATGGATGTTATGAGGCGTCTCTGCTTCTTACTGTAGCTGGTAGGGAGCATTTTGCATCCTGGAAAGTCCCCCATTTCTGCAACAGTTTCCTCCTTTTGTTGTACAGTATGTTTATGGCACGGGGCCACCACACTGGCATCCTTTTCTTGGTGGGGAGCGTCTTGTTTCAATATTGGATGGCACGATTCATGCAAGAGTGGATGTGCTTGTACAGTGTCTTCATGTATGATTCAGCAGTTGTCCTTTCAGTTCCCATCTGCATAGGTGTCATGATGTTAGTCATGTCTGACATGTGTAGCATGTCATTGGCTTTGGAGATGTGAATTATGGATGTTTCCTTACTGGGGTGTGGGGAAGGGATTTTGATGTTAAGGGTGATTAGCTCATAGGCATACCTGACTACCGATGGGGTGACCATAGGTGTGAAGCATTGATTTCCCATGTTGGATGACCAAGTCTTGGATATTTGAGCCCCTGGTAGGACTATGGGTTACTTGATCCAGGGCATTGGGAATTATGACTTCCAAGAACCATTGGGCACATGTGTTGGTACAGAAGTTGTTTTCCCAGTTAATGGCAGGGTAGTGCAAGTCACCCAGTATTAGGGTGTTTGCTTGTATCATAATATTTCACAGTATGTTTCAAAACCTGTAGTGGGTGTCATGGGGCATGGTGGGGGATCTGTAGCAAGCTATCCAATTTGTAATGCAGTCTAACCTACTGTTAGTTGCACCAGGGGTATTTCAGACACATTCTGTTGGGCAAGTAGCCTGGTGGTGTGAATACCCTTGGTGAATATGGAAACTCCTTCACCTTTATTGTTTTGGTCCTGGTTTGGTGGCCAACAGGTGTGGTGAGAGCTGTACCTGGTATTGCAGGGGTGCTCTCTGGTGGCTTGGATCAGGTCTCTGTTACTGCACAGTTATCACTGTTCTCCAATTGTAGGTGTGTGTAGTGATCCCTAGACACACACACACACACACACACACACACACACACACACACACACACACACACACACACACACACACACACACACACACACACACACACACAGATTCACAGTTGCCATGTCTGGGAAGAGAACTCCTACCTAACTAGTTTATCACACTACAGCATTATGCAGTTATAGGACATACCACAGAGTTTACTGGGCTGCTTTTTCTCCACAGGTGTATGTCAAAGTGAATGACATCAGCAGGCTTGCCACAGATGGGCACTGGAGGTTGTAGTGACTGTGAATGGCCTCAAAAGCATTGCTCCCTACACAGACAAACAAACATCCACACTTGCCATATCTGCGAATAGAACTCCTAACTAACTAATATATCAACTACAGCATTAAAAAGTTATAGGACGTGACATGAGATTACTGGGTTACTCTTCCACAAAGGTGTATTTCAAAGTGAATGACATCAGCAGGCATGCCAAAGTAGGGCATTTGAAATTGTAGTGAGTGTGACTGGCCTAAAAAGCACTGATCCCTACACAGACAAACACACACACACACACACACACACACACACACACACACACACACACACACACACACACACACACACACAGTTGCCATATCTGGGATTAGAACTCTTACCTAACTGGTACATCATATACAGTTATAAGATGCATCAAGGAGATTACCGGGCTACTAATTCACCAAAGGTGTATTTCAAGGTAAAGACATCAGCAAGCTTGCCATAGTAGGCAATGGGGAGTGCAGTGTGTGCGCATGGGCCATAACCCATTCATCTATAGGCAGACACACCACACTCAGGCACACACAGGTTTATATTCCACAGGTACGTGTATACAACTGCTAGATGACTACTGACTTTTGCAGTCATGTTGCACAGTTAGCACTAGCACCACAGACACTATAGTGCTTGGGATTCCAGAGGCAAATGTCTACGGTGATTGACATTTGCACATCATGTGGTTTTAGCCAACTGGATGTGTGCTGGGTGGGACAGGCCTCATGATGGAAGGCTCTTTGTCTCTGTCACTCTCTTCCACACATCTATGTATGTGTACCTTTGGCCTATTATAGTGTGTTGTCCTTGGATATATGTGTGTATTCCTATCCAATGGGTGTGCAAAGCATGACTCATGCATACTGAGGAGTGTATGCACTAACATCTGCAACTGTCAGATATGTATGGCCCACTGTTGTTGCCAGACATGGGCTTCATTTCTTTAAGTGTGGGAGCATGCCCAGTATGACCTTCTGTATTGAATGTGTGAATCCATTCCAGGTAGATTGTACCCCAGTTCAGACTTTTGTGTTCTACACCTACAGCTAACAAACTGTTTCTGCAGGATATTTGTAGATCAGTTGACAATATGGGGTCAAAGTGGGCAGAGGATAGTGGGTTTCTGTAGATAATAGTGTCTGTGCTGCTTCTGCTACATGGTCCTGGTGTTATCAGAGATATTAAGACATATGTTCTTTTATACACTGTGATGTTTTATGTCACCAAGTTCTGTCAGATAGACATATTTGCTTGCAGTGATGTCCTGGGGAACACTGGGCGAATGCAGCTGTGTCCAGTATTGTGGTCAGCAGCCTACATATTTTTGCACAGTCATGCCATTCTGGAGGGGAAGCTGCAGACACTTACTGCTGGGTCTGTGTAAATGGTTCAGCACCTTGGTACAGTGGTGGCAGAGGATCACAGATTTGTACATCCATTGATATGACAGCATGGCCATATCCTGCCGTGGCCATACCTCACAGCTGTACAGATTCACACAGGTTACCCAGATGCAGGGGTCATAATTCTGGACATTACCCTACACATTGTTGTTTATGAGCAGGTTTGCAGCCACCCATTCTAGTGTTTGCAGCCAGGGAGAGTATGTGCACATGGCTGAGTTTCGGACTTCACACACTCCATGCCACCCATGCCCCCCCCATTATTCTATCCTCTTCCATACATTATGTGAACATTATCTGATATGTTCCCTATAGTTATCATCTCATCACAGCAGTAATTTGGTGTTGGTCCACAGTTCATGCAGGAAGACATGGTAGACATGTTACTGTGATTTGTCCACATGGCCTTGCATTTGGGTTCTGTGGACTGTTATGTTGTTATTTCAGAGTCCATGACATAACATGCATTGGCAGTATGGGTGAGACACAGGCCTTTGGCAGAGGACTGTAGGCCATTTGGTAGTGATGCAGGCCAGCTGTAGCAGGCCATTGCATTATGTCACTCCTACAGTCCCAGACTGCAATACACTGTATTCCCCTTGGGTGACAGGGTAGGTGTGCAAGGTGTTCACACCAATACTTTCAGTCATTATTGATCCAGTGGTGTGGATGCTGGCAGGGTGCTGCTTACTGCTAGGGACACACCTGCATTGGACACCTGCTCTGCATGCTGCATTTTTTTGAGATTGCCATACACAGGTTGGGGTCATATTGTACTCATTCCCAACAGTAGGGATAAGACCGAAGAGGTACCTGTGGGTGGTGGTGGGGTGAGTTAGGTGCATGTGCGCTATGGACACTACTTGCATCTGACTCACAGATATGCATGGGGCATTCCACTTATGCTGGCTTGTGCAGGGACATCAACTGTTTCTCAGTACATCATTCCTATGACCTTTGTAGTCTGCCAGTGTTTGGCCAGATGACATTGGCATTCCCTACTACAATCCCAGATAATGTGCTGCAAACCTGTATGTGCAATTCCAAGGGTGTGTCCATTTGACAGTTACATATTATACACTGTCTGTCTGGGGTACTTCCACCTGTATACTACTTGTAGATCTGGGCCAACATTCATGCCATGACCATATTTCAGATGGTGACACATATTACTTCCAAACATTTACTATGGCTTACTGCTGGAATGTGTTATACTGGGAAGCATTGTGTTTGGCACTGCAGCTGTGAGAACTTGGCCCTGTCATCGGCAGTACTGGGCAATGGCCACCAGGACACACCTCACTATGCATACATACTGACCACTCTCACACAATATACAACACATACCAACTTAACACACACAGACCTGCATATTGTACACATGCTACAAGCTATCCTGCTACATTGGCCAGCTCAGGTAATCTGTGCTCCACTCTTATTATACCTACATATACATGTTACTACATTTCTATATAGGATTGGGGGGGCACACCTGACTGTTACTGCATTTCTACATAGGATTGGGGGGGCACACCTGACAGTTACTGTATTTCTACATAGGATTGGGGGGGGCACACCTGACTGTTACTACGTGTCTACATGGGTCCTTGTCAGAATGTCGAAGGTACAGTTAATCGAACTGCACTTTGGCAAAAACTGACTTTAGCGAAAGTGCATAACATCGAATATGCACTTTTGCTAAAACAAAGTAAAGAAACGAAAAAACATGCAGTTTGCATGTTTTGTTTGTTGTACATCAACATATTCTGTTGATGTACAACTAACAAATCTTTTGTGGAGATCGCGGTACAGTGGGCATAAGGGAACATTCCATTTTCCCACTGTAGTGCGATCTTGGAGTTAGAAAATTAAAGTAGGGGGGTGTGGGGGGTGCAGGGGGGCTTGCCCCCCTGCATAGTACTGTTTACATTTTTGTGTGTGTAGTTTTTACTTTTTTTTTGTTTACTTTACAGAAAGTGCATGGTCGATGTTATGCACCTTCACTAAAGTGGGTTAGTGAAAGTGCAGTTCGGTGAACTGCACTTTCGATGTTTTAACATAGACCAGTCTACATAGGATTGGGAGGCACACCTGACTGTTACTACATTTCTACATAAGATTGGGAGGGCACACCAGACTGTTACTACATATCTACATAGGATTGGGGGTGCACACCTGACACTTGTACACATTTGCTATGACTGTACTGGTATGTCAGGTACTCCATTTCATTCTGTATTCTAACCTATCATGCTGACTAGAGGCATATCAGTGTACTACAGGTCTTATGTTTGATTGACCTACATTTCAGTTTCTGACTTCTTACCCTTCAGAACTAAGATCCCACTGCCTGACCTGTTGTAGTCTGTCTGTGTAGGCCTGGGGGAAATGTTACCCACAGCCATCAATCAGAGGCCTTAGCACAGCCTTTGTTTGTGTTTGTATACACTTGTCCAGCTGGCTGAGACTGTTTTTGGGTATGTCAATATCCCTGACTGGCATGTGTGTGTCATATGGACACATGTGGTCCAGCACATTTCCTGCAGTGAGTTTTGTCACCTTGTCTGGTACTGGCTGCTATGGTGACACTAGTATGTGTTTTACAGATCTCATGCTGCCACTATAGGTGTCTACTATCTGCTGGCATCCCATTCAGCCACTCGATTCCCTTGCATGCTCACATCCATACCATAGATACAACACATACTACTCCATTCGGCAGTTAGTAGGAAGAGTGACTTACCTTGTCTGTGCCAGTATTGAGGATGGTGCTGGAGGGCTGACTATATCGGATGCACATAGTACACTCCCTATACATGGTTAAGCACAGGTAGTGTCATGTTTGGCATCCCTTTTACTGTATGTGTGAGTCAGATAGAGGTGTCATTCCATGGGTCCCTACTGTGTCAGTGTATGTGTTATGTGTTGCCTCTTAGCCAAGGCCAGGGCATACTGGGCACACCTCCTTCTGCCCATTGGGACAGGCTCAGGTTGTTCCTCTTCTGAGTCACTCTGTGCCTGTGCAGGCCTTGGCAATGGTGGGGGGCTGTGTGGCTCTGCCCCATGCTGTTCCTGCTGCAGCTGTTTCCACAGGATCATATTGTGTAGCATGGCATATATGATGACAATTTGGGTACATGTAGCTGGTGAGTACTGCAACACTCCACTAGATGTGTCCAGACACCGGAACCGTGACTTGAGCATCCCAAACACACATTCTATTATGATTCGGGTCTGTGCGTGTGCCTCATTTTGTAGTTCTTGTTCATGTGTGTGTGTGCATTTCTGATGGGTGTCATCAGCCATGGCTCCAGTGCATAACCAGCACCCCCCCACTTGGTGACCATAAGGGATGTCCCTACTGGCAAATCTCTGGTACAGCTGCATCAGATGTCAGATGTGTGAGTTGTGATAGCTTCCAGGGCAGCCAGCACACACATTCATTATAATGCCCTGGACATCACACATGACCTGACAGTTAATGGAGGGGAAGCCCTTGCAGTTGATGTAGACCCTTCCCTGCTCACCGGGTGGTGCTTTGATGCATATGTGCGTGCAGTCTGTAGCACCCACTACCTCAGGGTATTCTGCTATTTGGTGGAACAGTGGCATATTGCTGGCTAATGCCTCACAGGTGTTGGGGGAATATACGTGCTTACCAGCATGTGCTGACATGGCATTCAGGAACTGGTGGAGTACTCTAGATGCTGATGCCTGTGAGATCCCCATGATCTCCCCAGTTGGCATTTGGAAGGTACCTGTGGCTAGTATTCTTAGGCCTACACATACCTTGGTATCCACTGGGATGGGTTCTGCTCTGTTAGTTCTGTGTGTCAGGTGTGGCCGGCACAGCTCAACAATTTGCTGTAGGAGGTCCCTGTCCACCCTACAGTGCTCCACTAGCTCCAGCTCATGTAGCCCCTGGTAGGTTACCCTGGGTCTGTATACTCTTCTCCTTCTCCTCACTGTGGGTTGTTTGACAGCATTCTCATCCTCACCACCCTCAGCCTCTTCTACATGTTGATGTATGATAGCTGATGCAGCCCCTATCATTTTGTTGCTTTTGTTTGTTACAATTTCCCTGCTTGTGTACACCAGTGGTGTAGAGTTTGTGGGAAAAAACAGAGGGCAAGGTGTTTGCATAGTTTATAGTAGTGTGCTGGGCTGGTATGGGCTGGGATGGGCTGCTGCCTGTGTAACTGGCTGATTATGATACATTTCAACTGCCAGCTATGCTAGCTCTCCTAGATTACCTTCCTACTGCAGTTTTCCCTTCCCATTGCCTTCTTGTTTAAGCCCAGGAGCAGGCCGCACAAACACAGTGCTCAGATGTGCACAGAGCTGCTATTTCCTGGTTTACTTTTTTTCCTTTAAAACACGGTGCGCGGTGCACACACCCATTTAGGCAATACAAAGAGTGCTAGGCAGTCTCAGACACACTCCCTTACTTAGCTCTGCTAAGCTAAGGGCAAATCAGAGCCACAGGGCTCCAATAATCTTACAGTATGCCTGACACACTCCCCCATGATGTCAGCTAATTCTTAGGCTTGCACCATACTATTCCTGCACTTACACTGTTGGGTGCTGGCTACCATTGAGGGTACATCTGGGATTCAGTATCATTCCCCTCATTTGCATAGGATTGCCTGCTAATGCATAATTACATGTCCCACACTGAGCCTTCCCCCTTAGCAACCACTATTCACTGGATATGTTGTCTTCTGCCTGCAATTGTGTATAATGGCAAAATAGTGATTTTGGATACAATGCTTATTTCAGGTTTGTTTTTTTATTTTCGGCCTGATCCTGTTTGTGTGCCGCTGCCCTATGCTTAAACAGCCAAAATCGGCTAACAAAAAATAAAGTTATTTTTTTTTTATTTTTGCCAACTGTTTTCCATGCCAATGGTCATATATTTGGTCATTGGCTTGCTTTACACATACTATACACCCTTTATTTGGAGCTGTCATGGCTCTGTTTTGTAGTTTGCAGAAATGTACTTGGTTACTAACCGAGTACATTTCTGCACACTACACCAGTCCTGAATGGCTGGCTGCCAGCTTTCTGGATCACAAATTCACCTCACTTGCATGGTTTTCACCTGCAAATGGGGTAATTTGCATACAGGGGCTGTGTCCGTGCAGGAATAGTGCAGGAGCACTCACGCATGTCCCTGAAGCTTATTCCTGGATTGCAGGTGGCCATATTGCCTCCAGGAGCTCCTGCACTATTCCTGCACGTCGTGCAGAGCTTGCTGAATCTGGGGGACACTCTTTTCCCCCTTTGTATTAGCTATTTGTTTAACTAGACTAAACCCCTGTGGCAAACATTTTACTGTCAAGTATGTTAGATCATAGCTAGGTCTGTTAACGTTTTGAATAATTTATAACATATATGCATGTATCTGTGTGTGTGTGTGTGTGTGTGTGTGTGTGTGTGTGTGTGTGTGTATGTGTGTGTGTGTGTGAGAGAGACAAAGAGAGGTAGAATGTGTGTATGTGTGTGTGTGTGTGTGTGTGTGTGTGTGTGTGTGTGTGTATCTAGCTTAACTGAGTCTAAGTTCGTAGTGTATAGTGTGGTGGAATTTACCACATGTCCCTCTATGCAGTTTTGTCCGTCCTGCAAAAAAAAAAATATATATATATATATATATATATATATATATATATATATATATATATATATATATATATATAAAGAAGGAGAGAAGGAGATTTATATTCTAATCTTGGCCCCATCTATAACAATGAGCACAAAGATAATTCTCTCCCACACACTTTTCTAACTCAACAACAGCTAATCCCCAACCCTGGTGACGTAATTTTCTGCAATAAATGCTAGAAGCATAAGAAATAAAACTGCTGAACTACATGTCTAGATTACCCAACATATGCATGAAGTTATCACTGTAACTTAAATTTGGCTTAAAAGCAGCATAAAGGAATCTGAAGTTATATCCCCTGGCTATAATATCATCCATAACGACCATATAAAGAGGAAACGTGGTGGTATTGCTTTAATATTTACCAACACCTATTACATTTCCCCTTACAGCAAACTAATGCAAATGTTCAATTTAGCAGAGCTTCTTATTGCTTTCCTGAAAACAAGCAATTTTAAACAAATACTATATGTATTACTGTCCGTTATATCCCTCCTGATAACAATGCAGCTATACTGGAAGATATCCTACACTGGATCTCCGTAACATTTCCACAAAAAAATACTACTAGTTGATGAAAATATCAATTAGTTGGACATAAACATTTAACTCTCCTACATCTAAGCTGATCTTATATGTTTTCACACAACTAATTAACAACCCCACACATTATAGCAAGTCTTTAGAAAGCTTTGCAGTCATACTAAATACAAATAAATGAAGACAAAAAAACTAAACTATAATAACTTTCAGAATAATGCTAAACTTAACCCTAAAAAATTTTGTAATCCACATCCTGTGCATAAATTCACCATAAAACCCCTCTCCCAATAACTCACCACTTGAAATTTCAATGCAGCTCAAATCTTATTTTATAGATAGCATAGCATCTCTAACTACTGCGGTGGTGGTGCTGCGGTAGCATTGTCACCTCACAGTTAGACGTTGCCCATTCGATTCTCAGTTAGAATGTCTTCTGTGTGGAGACATGCGTGAATGGACGTACATTCGTTGAAGGTTGTGCATTAGGCCCAGCAGGCCAGCACATAAAAATCAACTGCCAATCATTAGCGGACCAGAGTTCCGCTGTGGCGACCCCTAACCGGGAAAAGCCGAAAGACACAAACAAACAATAGCATCTCTAACTAAGGATTCCTCAACTTCTAATCCCAACACTGTCCAATAGCCACATATCACCACATCCACTTTTAGCTTCAAACCTGTGCCCACATCCTATATAAAACTACTCTTAAACAAACTGAAACCATGCTATTCTTCAGCTGATGACATTCCAAGAAAGTATCTAAAAATAGCAGCCAATAACATTCCCTGTCCTGTCTCAATCCTCATAAATAGGTCTGTCCAGGAATTCCATGTTTCCTCTTTCTGTAAAAAGTCACACATTATCCCTCTGCATAAAGGAGGAAATTCTACATACATTAATAACTTTAAACCTGTATCAATCTTATTTCTCTCACCAAAATACTTGAAACATGTATTTAAAAACAATTGCTAGACTATCTCCTGCAGGAAAAACTCATATTCCCTAAACAACATGTCTTCTCTCCTTCCCATAGTGCTGCCACTGCCATTAAAACCTATATAGATAATGTCAATAAAGCTAGAGATAATGGAAACTAGTTTCTTCCTTATTTCTCAACTTGTCCAAAGCCTTTGGCACAGTTTGTAATAGCAAACTTCTACTTCAAATGTCCTCACTAACTCCTACTTCAAATGTTCTGACTAGGTCTCTCTCAGCTGACCCTTCTATGGTTCAAAAGCTACCTGTCCCAGTAGGTATCAATAAGTAGAATGGCACTCCATGCTCTCTCCTTACCTCTCAGTCACCACTGGTGTACCACAAGGCTCTACACCTGGTCCCCTCCTCTTTAACATTTTCACCAACACCCTCTATATATCCACACAACAGGCCATCCTAATATAATACACCGATTATTCCACTCTCACTTGCACATCTGTCAACATGGTACACGTTCAAAAAATGAATCAGGAAGCTTTAACAGCCATGACAAAAATATGGTTTCATAACACACAACTCATGCTCAACCCAACTAAAACAAACTACTACTTTTTCCCCAAATCCTTCTCATGAAAAATCAAAATTTAAAGTCATTTCTCTTGATAATACAACCATCAAAGCCTCTTCTCATAGCAAATTATTAGGAGTGATAGTGGTTGATAAGCTTACATTCGACCTGCATATAAAAAATCGCATAAGAAAAATTCATTAAAAACTAGGTATGCTTTACAGAGCCCAAAACTTTCTCATTGATGCAACAAAAAGTACACTTGCCACTACTTATCTCCTCCCCACACTTCTTTATGGTGGTCCCATACTTACTAACCTTCAGGCTTTGCAAAAATTAAAACTGGAACAATGGTATAACAAAGTTGCTAAATTTTCAGCAAATACCCCTTTCAGTACCCACCACTGTATAGCATTAAAAAGCCTTAATTGAGTAGAACTTCCTCATCAATTAACATATACACAGTTTTATACCACCTATAAAATTATCCAGCATCCATCTGCCTGTCCAGCACTAAAATACATTCTGCACAACTATGTTTTCAGTTAGTCATTGTAATCCAGTGACCATAAACTCCTGCCTGTCTACAAACCTGTCAAATCTGCTGGACATAGTCTGCACTTGTACAGGGTTGCTAAGGCCTGGAACTCTTCACCTGTATCCATCGGGTCAATACCCTCCCTCCTAGCTTTCAAAATTACTCTGAAAGACTTCCTAGCTAAAATCTGGCTCTGTTCCTGCTTAAAACCAAACTATATCCCTAAATGTGAACAAGTACCTTTTCATTCCTTATACCTCCTTATTCTCTCCTTTTCACTTACTTCCTTACTTCTATCAAATTATCTTACCTGACTTTTTCTCTAAATATACCATAAGCCTGTTTTCCCTCACTTCATATTGCAATTCCTGTTTGTATTTGAGTAACTCACTTTTATTTTTTTCTACAAACTGTTTGAAATTTCTATAAATATTAATTATTTCATGTAACTTCTGTTGATTCTTAACCAATGTTTTTATATTATCTCTAATTTGTTATAATTAAACTGCAGATGTTTTTGTTTTATTTTTGCAGATTGAAAATTATTCTTAAAAAAATGTTCTGTAATAATCTGGAGCTCTTCTCCCCAGGCTACCACTGAAAATGGCCTTCTACCCCATTGGACTTTCCCAGTAATCAAATGCCAATAAATAAATAAATAAATAAATTGAAACACATGAATTGTAGAAAAAGAATATTGATTGTATTTCTTCTAATAGTTGCATATATAATTATTTTGTATCTGAAATATCTTATTCTTACATGAAACATCTGAAACAACTCAAAGTCCACAAGAAAGAACTTTTGTTTTGGCAAAACCTGAAATGCAGTCATTTCTACTATACCTCTCAGCCTCTTAGAGCAAGAAATATGCTTAAAGCCTATAATAATGGGGATATAAAAGCCCAAAAATCGTGTCAGATTTTTAATATTGTCCTTATAAATTTAAAATGGTGCTAAAGTAACAGGATTTGTATTAGCATGTATTTTATGAAGGATATGAAGTCTGAAACTGAAATGCATGTCATTATTTATGTTAATTTTCTGTCACTTGCCAGAAAACTATACATTTTATGAGGAACAGACCAAAAATATGAGGAAAAAATCTGGCCATTCTAGGAAAATCTGGACAGTTGAGAGGTATGCTTGACACCGGTTGTAGGTATGGCTTGCCCTGAAAAATTTCACATTTCCATAACAAAAAAAAAAAAAACACTTTGGTTATCTGCTACTTGCCCCCTGTATCACCTTAGTAATGAGTGCTAACCCTAACCATAATGCTGCTCCTTCTGCCAACCATAAACTTATACTTTACCTTCAAAAAAACTTCCCGTAACACCGCCACTAAACAAGACACAGTTTGACACACAAAGATACACAAATGCAATCTAAAAATACTCCATTTATCCCCTTACCTGACCTTTACCTTAACCCTAAAATACACACTCTACCACACAAACATAAAACCCTAAAATACACACTCTACCACACAAACATAAAACACATCACCAACTCTAATCCTAATCCTGAAACACACGCACAGTCTCACCCCTCGAAATTCCACTCACCTGTCTCCATAAAACAGACTCACAATGGTTTGGTTTGACCATTAGGCTATTCATACTTTCATTTTAAAGCATTATCCCTAGCACATCATCATGGATGTTTGATAAAATGCAAGGAACACACACACACACACACATACACACACACACACACACACACACACACACACACGTAGAAAAAAATAACTTACAAGGTCACCTTCAATGTACTGCGAAAGTAAAAAAAAAAAAGTGAAAACTGCCAGAGAACTGCTGAGCAACACTATTTATTTGACATAAGATCAAGTGGTATCATCCAAAAATAGGACTTCTTCAGAATAACATAAACAACTGGTTCAATTAATGGACTTTCCACTGTCCAATTACAGAAAATGTATATGTCATTTAAATTAGTAAGTGACTTCTAAAAAAGTAATTAAACTCAGTAAAACAGAAAGCTTACAAAACATTAACAAATTGTACAAAATAATTAAACAGCTTCCTGTTACATATGTCTGGTTTTATAGATTATCTAAATCTCCCCCTCTGTCATTAGCTGGACCTTTATCAAGCACAACAAATTTCTATTTTTCATCTTGACTGTGTGTGTGTGTGTGTGTGTGTGTGTGTGTGTGTGTGTGTGTGTGTGTGTGTGTGTGTGTGTGTGTGTGTGTGTATGATTCAGCTGTACCTTCGTTAATATGCTAAACAGCCTTGTTTCAGTTATAAAAAACAAACTAATTGAAAAGAAGCAGTGTTTACACAGCACCATGTTATAAACCAGATACAACATTAATAATGCAACAAAAAAACAGAGGAAGGAAATATTAACACATAATTAGAAATGAAGCCTCTTTTCAGCCATATTGGTAACATTATAATATTGCTAAAAATGTATCCTAGCTGACAAAATAAACTACTATACTTCTTTTCAACACTCACAAAAGCTCCATTTCTAAATCATTCTGGTCCTTCATCAATAACCTGTTAAAACTTGGTAACTTCTCTCTGTCTAGTCCCTTTCCCCACCTAATCAACCAAGGCATCACATGTAAATTTAACTCTCATTTCATTAACATTGTGGCCCCCAACATTCTCATGCCTTCATCCTACAATCAGGTTCTAACAAAAGTATCAATAAGCATCTGACCAGACCTAAGCCCTCCACTCTGGCATCAGACAATCTTCCTGTTAAATACCTAAAGCTTGCTACTAAACCTCTTGCTTATCCCATTTCCATTCTAATAAATCACTCTATATCTGAAGCCATAGTCCCTACATCATGGAAGCAATAATTTATAATACCACTTCATAAAGGTGGCAGCTCCATAGAAATGTCAAACTTCTGCCCTATTATTAACCTTCACCTCTTTCTGAAATCCTAGAAAGATGCATTACAATCAGGTTGTTCGTTTCTTCAAACCAACCTACCTCTGTCAACTACACAACCTTAATTTTGCCCTGCCATCCTTCCTTAACTCTGTTTACAAGACAGGAATAAAAATAAATGTATCTATTTCATCTTCCTTGATCTCCTCAAGGCATTTGACACTGTATTTCATCCTAAATTACTTCATCGTCTTTCCTTTTAAGATCCACCTGTCCAACAATTGACTGGTTTACTGGCTACCACACTAACCATGCTCAGATAGTCAAATGGCATACTGACGTCTCTACTTATCTACCAGTATCAACCAGGGTTGCAAAAGGGTCTATACTTGGCCCTCTCTTATTTAATATGTTTATTAATAACATAGCGTCTGCCTCATCTCAAGCTACTATTATCTAATATGTTGATTATGTTTCTCTGATTTGCTCTGCATTCACATTATCATCTCTACATACTATTACCCAAGAATCATTTACTTCCATTGAGACTTTACTCACTTACTCTCAGTCTCTTCCAACTCTCAATAAAACTAAATTAATCCTCTTTACATGCAGATTGAAAGCATAAAGTACACCTTTACAATGTATTCCTCTCAAAATGTACAGGTGGAAGTAGTCTCACAAGCCACACTTTCTGGTGTTACCCTTAACGATCAATTTAAATTGGCATACATATATATATATATATATATATATATATATATATATATATATATATATATATATATATATATATATATATATATATATATATATATATATACACATAGTAAAAAGCTCACCACATATTAGACCTCTAGAGAGTCTCCAGCTTTCTCATAGATCACTCATGTTAAACCAGAACTGCATCCTATCTTCTGTTGTCTTTTTTATGCTTATCCATTTTTAAAAATATTAACATATCCCATTTATAAACACTTGAGTCATTCTTTTACAAAACTGACACATTTGCAACCAGTACACCCTGTTTAACTCACTACAGTTTAGCCATCAGAAAATTAAACTGGTCTGAAGTCTAACACTATATCCATTTTCTCATTTAAAACTAGGCCATAACATTCTATTCTTTTCTTACAACTGCACCTCCCTTAACTCTCATTTTCCATGGGACTTTCCTACAAGGCCACTTCATTCTTGTTAAAATAAACACATAATGCCTGCATTGACTTCCTATATTCCACATATTGCTCAAAGCTATGGAATTCCCTCCCCACAACCATTAGACAAACAGCCTCATCCAAAGTCATCAATGAAATACTAAGAACTTTTGTAAACAGCTCCTGGCTTTGTTCCTGTAACTGATCTTCAGGCTATGCTAACTTTCATATAATCTTTTTCATTTTCTCCACTACACACCTCTCTGTCTTCCACCTGCTCTACATTATCCATCCACCACTTCTTTCCAAATCTTTTTCTATCCATGTATATTCTACTCTGACCAATGCCTCATTTTTAGTATAACCCTTTATTATTCCCTTCACACAAATCTGCTTTTGCCTTTCTATTTACTGCTTAAATTTACAGTCTCTCTATACATTTATTATATTTTATTATATTTCCTAATATAATCTGTATTTCATTTCTTTATATTTATAATAAATATAGTCTATGGGGGGAATTAAATAAAGCCTACATGGAGTGATTTTCCTTGCAGGCATACTGCCACGTCCCCAACATGGAAACCAGCTGCTGAGCGATCCACTAAACAGAGCAGAGGGGCGTGCATAAGCATGCGTGCAAGGAAGTGTCCGTGGAATGCAAATCACCTCATATGCAGGTGAAATTAATGCAAATTAGGGTGATTTGTGATCCAATAAGCAGAATGGTACCCGTGTAGGTGTCAGAAATGAGCACGGAAAAAAAACGTGTAAAGAAATGTAAAAATTAAACATGGGCTGTAAAAGCCCAAAAAGAACGTTGGATATTGCAATGTAGTGATAGAAAAGGCCAAAACTATGGCCAGTGAGCCTAAAAAACAATGCAAATCTTTAAAAAATATATTAATTTGTTTTTAATACACATATTACAGAGATGTGCAAACATGCCATTATGCAAAAAAAATATTAAAATGTTGAAAAACTGAAAATATTACATTTGCAAAAATAATGCAGAATAGTGCCCTGCATGCAGAGTGTACAACGACAGGTTTCATTGGTTGATAAGGTGGCAGGCTCTGGAGTAGTGAAATGTCCAGCGCATATGCAAGGAGCCGTATGCAAATGTATGGGGTACTAGACTATGGTAGCATAGGTATGGACCTGCTGCATGTATGCAAGGGAATACAGTGAGCTACTGGGATACCTGCAGACAACTGACAGCTATGCGGGACAACAGGAACTCTCTGTCCAATACTGACTGCCACAAAATATGCACTAGATCCCAAGAAAGAAAAACCTACTGCACTATGTGAGGGAAATGACAAACAATGGGATCATAGGACAGATGCATGACTGTCAGTGTTAGAGTCCCCACCGCAACAGTCCTGTGTTCCCATACAACTGCAAATTATGTTTGCAAGGTAACAGCAGCAGACCCCACAATCCCAGGGCTGTCCCAATCAGCATGGTGACATGTTCCATTTCCACAATATGCAGGGGTCAATGTGCTATGTATGTCTGTGGTTGATAGTGTCAGGAATTCAACTGCACCATCTTCTGGCTGTCGTGGCTTAGTGAGGTAAGTACATTACCATGGTTGATGGTGTTCATGGTTTGATACTGGCTGTGCTTACTATTTTGCATGTGAGCTACACCTATGGTAGGAGTTCTAAAGACTGTCCATATGTCACAATTTGTTACTGCAAGAAAACTGGACAAAGCCAGACACAATGGAAGGACAGGTGGCCACAGATATGCACAGTACACAGCTCTAAGTAACCTAGATGGTGGTTAGTAGAACAGCAGGTTGTAACAACTCAGAGTAGCACCAGGATTTAAAGGCCATCACGTAACTGTGTCAGTACTAACAACAAGTCAGTGGGCACCATCATACCTTCAAATGTAAAGAGTTTTGTAGAATGTCCACATTTTTGCCTCAAATGTCTAGTCTGCGTGTCATAACATTGCAGTTTTCTGGCAAACTAGTGGCAAATAAATAAAGGTTGATGTGAGGAAACAATGACAGACAATTGAGATGCAGACTTCATACCCATCAGAAAAGTCATGCTAATACAAAACATTTTATTCTAACAACTGTCCAAGTTTGTAAGAGCAATATTAAAAACTTGTCCCTATGTTTGGGCCTTTGTCCCACTGTTATATATGGCTTTGCCCAGATTTCTTGCTCTAAGAAGGAGAAAGGTATGGGCACCATTTAGCCTTATAGTACCAGTTCAACACAAACCATCTGAGGACCATAGCAGACATATGAGGTGAAATGCTGTACATCCTGCAAAGCAGGTACAGTCAGAGGTGTGAAGTTTGTAACCCTGTGTGTGCCGTTACATCTCATGCCCCAGTCACAGCATACCTACAATTATGTAGAGGAGCAACTGTGGACAAAGCTAGGAACAGGAGCAGGGCAGGACAAAGACCCACATATAAAGAGAAGGAGGAAGAACTAATGGCAAGATAAATGCAGAAAGTGCAGACTAGAACAGTTTGTGTAGTAGCATGGGTTCCATGCAGTGTATGGAGTCAGTAACCCAAAAGTCTGCCAGCAGTTCCTCACGTCAATCTATAATGATCTGCCACTGATGTACCAGCAAATCACATGGCTATGTAATATGTACCAGACATACAGTATGATGCAAAACCCTGTTTAGTCTAATACAATCTGTACACACCCTAGGTATGAGTCAGATATCACGGACAGCACACAGCCAGGAAATCCCTTAGGCATTATATCAGGGAGGTACTGGACTGTTGAATCAGGTTCAGCAGCCAATTGGCTGTAGCACAAAATCCCAGACTGGAGTACAGGTAGGTTTGACCTGGAGTCCCATTGTAAGTACTGATGGTCACACTGGGCATGCTCCTATACTTAGCTAACTGCAGCCCATGTCTGAAGCCACATCTTACTATGGCACTGAGATGTCAATATATCTCTCTGCATACAGACAGCTATGCATACCTGTTTCTCCCTGTCCCCATCAGACATGATTACCCATATCTACTGCTCAATACCTGAGTTGTTTGGCTTTCTGCTATATACCTACAATCAACTGCATTACTAGCTGAGTTAAGTACAAACTTGCAGTGTTAAAGATTGTATTGCATTTTATTTTTCTGTCTGTTTCATTGAATATTGTGGTCTGTGTCTCTCTGCAGTTATTTATTTTTCTATTTATTTGTTTCATAGAATACTGCGGTCTCTCTCTCTCTCTCTCTCTCTCTGCAGTAAGTGGGGGTTATTGTGTTTCACTTCATTGATATTCAGTGTTAAACTCTTAGCCTAGAGGGTTTCTCTGTATTTATAAGTGTTAGTCACATATCTTTGAATTTATTACTGCTCAGTATCTGAGTTGTTTGTCTTTCTGCTATATACCTATAATCAACTGCATTACTGAGTTAAGTACAAACTTGCAGTGTTAAAGATTGTACTGCATTTTATTTTTCTGTCTGTTTGTTTCATTGAATAATGTGGTCTGTGTCTCTCTGCAGTTATTTATTTTTCTATTTATTTGTTTCATAGAATACTGTGGTCTCTCTCTCTCTCTCTGCAGTTAGTTTCCTGCCCTCCCACCCTGTTCTTGTTTTGGTATTAATCTTGGTGGCTTTGGAATTGCCCGCCCCTCTTGTAAATTTGGGTTTGAACACTCTTCCTTGGTCTATCTTATTTTCTCACTCAACCGAGGACAATGAGATCATATTTTGACTTCAGACACTCCTACCAGTCCCATCTGTTCAGCTGTATCCCAGCTCTATCCCATTCTAGTGCCACTAGCTCATTCTACCTAATACAGAGAGATCATTTGAGAAGGGAAGCCACTTAGGTCCTTAACCTTGAATTATCTTCTGTTTCACCTTTCTCCCTTTCTACTTTACAAAAAAAAATCTAAGCTTGTTTCTTGCCTTTCCATTAACTAGTCTAGTCCAGATATAGATTTGCTGTATCCAGGACTGTTTTTAAGCTTCTGAGCCCCACCAAGCCTTTCTGTGTTGGAGGGAAGCCTTCTAGCTTATCAGTGGGAGTGGTAAGCACTAGGTAGCCTATCTATCACAACAGTGGTTTCTGGCTCAGAAATTGTAGTTTATCAGCCTTTTGGGCAGTGTTTCCATCTATTTCAACTTTCTGGTTTAAAGCCTGCATTTGCAGTTGTTTACCACCTTTCCAGTAACTAGTCTAGTCCAGATACAGATTTGCTGTATCCAGGACTGTTTGTAAGCTTCTGAGCCCCGCAAGCCTTTCTGTTTTGGAGGGAAGCCTTCTAGCTTATCAGTAGGAGTGGTAAGCACTAGGTAGCCTATCAACCGCAAGAGTGGTTTCTGGCCCAGAAATTGTAGTTTATTGGCCATTTGGGCAATTTTTCCATCTCTTTCCACTTTCTGGTTTAAAAGCCCTCATGTGTGCTTGTTTCCCACCTTTACTGTAACTAGTCTAGTCCAGATACAGATTTGCTGTATCCAGGACTGTTTGTAAGCTTTTGAGCTCCCCAAGCCTTTATGTGTTGGTGGGAAGCCTTCTAGCTTATCAGTGGGAGTGGCAAGCACTAGGCAGTCTATCTACCACAAAAGCAGTGGTTTCTGGCCCAGAGATTGTAGTTCATTGGCCGTTTGGGCAGTTTTTCCATCTGTTTCAACTTTCTGATTTAAAATCCTGCATTTGCACTTGTTTTCAACCTTTCCTATAATTAGTCTAGTCCAGATATAGATTTGCTGAATCCAGGACTGTTTGTAAGCTTCTGAGCCTCTCAAGCCTTTCTCTGTCAGAGGGAAGCCTTCTAGCTTGTCTGTGGGAGTGGTAAGCACTAGGTAGCCTATCTACCACAAAATGAGTGGTTTCTGGCCCAAAATTGTAGTTTATTGGCCATTTGCACAGTCTTTCCATCTCTTTCAACTTTCTGGTTTAAAAGGCTGCATTTGTGCTTGTTTCCTGCTTTTCCTGTAACTAGTCTAGTCCAGATACAGATTTGTTGTATCCAAGACTGTTTGTAAGCTTCTGAGTGGTGCCAAAGTCTGCTCTTCAACTTTTCCCTTAGATCTGCTAGTTCTCTCCTCTACTGCACTTTTACTAGCGTATTAGTCTAGCACTTTCCCAGACTTCTTGTAGCAATTGTAGCACAAAAAAGTGCTACCAGCACTAAACATTCTACAAGGAAACAACTCCAGTACTTATTATTAACACACACCCCTCCAGGCATGTCTAAAGGTCAATTCCCTGTGCTTTCTCCTATTAACCTGGTGAACTTGGGCATCCTGAGGCAATGTAGCAACTGCCACATGTACACAGACAACACTCTCCTCTTACCTCCCAACACTCAGACTTGCGAGAGATGCACTATATATCCAAAATGGAAGCCATGCACTCTCCAGCCAAGACCAAAATAGCTGATCAAGAGGAAAATGTCAACACTTGCACCACACCACATGGAACACATAGCCCTCCAGAACACACGCCAGCACTGCCTTCACATAAAAATACAAACCCCACACCCACCTTTTTGGAAGTTCTCAATAAAAATCTATAAAAACAGCAGAGACCTCCAAGGCAGAAACGCACTTGACCACCACAACACAACACTAATCATGAGACACATAACTCTCCTAAACAGTGTGCCACTCAGCCAAAACCCATAAGGCAAAACAGCATGCCCAGCATGCTAGTCATAGGTGACTCGATAGTGTGGGACACTAATGTCCCACTCACTAGGTTGAGTAAGGAGAAAGTAACAGTCAGCTGCCTGTCAGGTGCCAGGATCCACCACATAACACATGCACTCAGGTCCCTCAGCAACAGGTACAAATATTACACTGTCATTGTACATGTGGTTGTGAATGACCTGAGACGTACCTCCCTGGACTACATGAAAAGAGACATTGAGGAGCTCTCGGATTATGTAGCCCAGGCAGGTATGACCCTAGCCCTGAGCAGCATCCTACCATCACCCAGAATGATACCACAGTACAAGCAGAAAATGATTGATTTCAACAATTGGTTAAGTTTCTGGTATCATTCTAAGGGGATCCATTATCTGTCTGCCTGGGATGACATGACTGACAAACCTCGATGCTTTGTCAGAGATGGCCTCCATCTGTCATCCCTGGGCTTCTGGATACTGGACAAGGCTTTTGCCACTCCTATAGTGCCTTTT
The DNA here is from genome assembly GCF_019279795.1 of Protopterus annectens. NCBI lineage: Eukaryota > Metazoa > Chordata > Ceratodontiformes > Protopteridae > Protopterus > Protopterus annectens. Next base: position 93,951,764 of record NC_056726.1, on the reverse strand, counting down.
TTAGATGGTGTTTGAAAGACCAAATTGCCACCATAACAGCTACAAACAAATGCAATCTGAGGGTCATGCTGCTCAATGCTAGAAGATTAAATTTTAAAATGCGCTCAATCAAAGCACTCCTTATAATGGAGAACGTTGACCTTTGTGCTGTAACAGAGACCTGGTTCAAGGCAGCAGAAAGTACCCCTGCACTACCAGGCTATAACTCATTCCATACCTTTTGGCTCCAGAACTTGGACTGAAGCTCCAAATGTGGTGGTGTTTCCATATTCATAAAGGATGCTCACACCTCCAGACTGGTAGCCCAACATAATATTTCAGGTGCAGCTAACATTCAGGTTGTAGCCTGCTATAGGTCCCCAACCATGTCCCAAGACTCATACTCCATGTTACTAAGCACCCTGGAGAATATTAGGGTCCAACCTAACACTCTCATACTGGGCGACTTCAACTATCCCTTCATAAACTGGGAAAAGTATTCATGTACCAATACACTTGCCCAACATTTCCTGGAATTCATTAACTCCAATGCCCTGGACCAGCTCATTCTTACCCCCACTAGTGGTAGCAACATCCTTGACCTGGTCATTACTAATATGGGCAACTGTTGCTCTACACTAATAGTCAACTTCTCCCTGGTTAGATCTGTCTACAAACTAATCACCTTGGAAATCCACATCCCTACCACCCCCACCCCGCAAAGGTAACCACCATGAAAAACTTCTCCAAAGTTAACTTTGGGTTCCTAAATACAGAGGTGGCTAACTTCATGGCACCCATGCAAATGGAGACTAGTTGCATGACCACTGAATCATCCACCAATGCATTTATGAACACGTACCCAAATAGATGGCTCTCGCCATACCCAATAGAACCAAGATGCTCTCCTCCAAAAATATGAAGCCAATCTGGTGGTCCTCTGCCATAAACAAACTCTACAACAGAAGGAGGAAACTGATGTAGGTGAAGTCCCAAGACTGGAAAAACTCCCTTATCAGCCTCAACAAACAGTTGAGATCCCTCATCAAATCCGATAATGCTAGCTATGAAAACAGAATTGCAGCAGATAGTAAAGACAACCACAAGGCCTTCTATAGTTATGTAAAGAATCTCCATGGCAATACCCAGATTTGCTCTGAGCTACAGTACAATGGTACGTCCTATACCGAGCCAGCAGATATTGCCAATATACTGGCCGACAGATTCAGTGCCAACTTTACCCCTCTCTCCCCTCCCAAAGGACGTATCACATTAACAGTAGCGTGCCAGGCACCCAGCATTACTGCTGCACAGGTTAAAACAGTACTGTCCAAAGCCATGAATACAGCTTCTATGGGACCTGACAATATCCCTGGCTGTGTTCTACATGAACTACAGCGTGAACTGGCACCTCACCTGTGTGCCCTGTTCAATCACAGCCTCACTTCAGGCTTTGTCCCTACCAAATGGTGCACTGCTACAGTCATCCCTCTCCACAAAGGAGGAGCAACTACAAACCCTGGGAACTATCACCTCATTAGCCTAATGAGTCTGATGTGCAAAGCTATGGAATGCATCATCATGGACCTAATAAACAATAATATAGGGAATCTCCAAACTCTGGATCCCACACAGTTTGGTTTTGTGAAGGGTAGATCATGCCTGCTTAACTTGGTCAACTTCTTTGAGTCAGTCACCAGAGCTGTGGATGAAGGCAAGGTGGTTCACACAGCCTACCTTGATCTGGCCAAGGCCTTTGATACCATTCCCCACTCAGGAATCATAGAAAAACTCAGCAAGCTAGACATCAACCCCTATATCACTAGATGGGTTATAACCTGGCTCACAGATAGAACCAAAAGTGTGAAAGTAGCTGACTCCAAGTCAGACTGCTGACCAGTCATGAGTAGAGTCCCACAGAGTTCAGTCCTGGGTCCTCTCCTGTTTGGTATATACTTCTCTGAAGTCCAGGCCAACACGGAGGCACTCTGGCTGACAAAGTTCGGAGAGGATTGCAAGTTGGGAGCTATTATTAACCCCCCAAATGATGTTGACATCCTACAGAAAGGCCTCACTGAGACCAACGACTGGTGTCAGAACCATGGCCTTAAGCTCAATGCCAAAAAATGTGTCATCATCCCTTTTGGGGAAAACCTGGTTCCCATGAATTTCCACATCAATGGTAGTCCACTGAACACAGAAGGTGATTTAAGAGATCTGGGAACACAGGTTAACAGCAACCTCTCTTTCAACCACCACATTGCCACTGTGGTCAGAAAGTCCTATGTGGCACATTTCATTACTAAGGGCTTTGCATCCAAGAAGAAAGAGGTCATTGTTTCCCTCTATTCTTCACTCATTAGACCAATCATTGAGTACAATGCCCCATTTAGCATGTACCTAACTAGAAACCTGCAACAACTGGAGAGGCCACAAAAGTACCTCACAAAGAGGATTCTAGGCCTTAAGCACTTGTCCTATATGGACAGTCTCAAAAACTATTCTCTGTCTCATATCACCTACTTAGATGTGATCTCTGCTTGACTTAAAAAGCCATGTGTGACCCAGCTCTGTTAGAAATACTACATCTAAAGAAATCCCAATCCCTCCACACCATATGCACCACAGACCTCCACCTCATTACCACAATCAACAGAATGTGCTGGAGGGACAGGTTCATAACCCAGAGACAGCCCATGCTCTGGAATAGACTTCCCATACATATCAAACAGAGCACCTCACTGGCCCTCTTCAAGATAAATCTTGATAAGTGGATGGAAAATAGTTGTACTTGACAGAGACACTGGGAACTAAGGTCAGGTGGCATGATGCCAGAGTAATCCTATGGGATAGGCTTGTAAAGGCACCAGGACCATTAGCCTAGTACAGACCTGTGAACACACCTATGTGGCACATATAATATATCTATGTATCTGTAGAGTTTTATCTAGATACATACACACACATATATATATATATATATATATATATATATATATATATATATATATATTATATAGAGAGAGGGGGAGATAGAGAGAGAGACAAACACACACACACACACACACACACACACACACACACACACACACACACACACACACACACACACACACACACACACAAAGGTATCGAGTGATGTAGTTCTGCAGTCACTTGTACACTAATTGTAACCAGTGGCACGTTCAATAATATGGTGAGCTGTAGTGTGTAATGGTAGGTAAGTAGGGATTCTACTCTCACATCAGCCACCTTGTGTGTGTCTGTGCAGATATTCCACATACAGCAGTATACACACGCCCAACAGGCCTATGTCTGTGCATTGTTCAATAATTTTATGGCCCTGTGAGACCTTCTGACTAGTGTCCTCCACAACAGCGGCCTTCCTGTCAACAGATGCTGATGTCATCCACCCCAACAGCAGTTGCAGACATTCTATGAACACAAGCTCTGTGGTGCATGCAATATGTATGTAGCACTGTAGTATATGCTACTAGGTAGGTAGAGGTTCTAATCTCAGCAACAGCAACTCTTTGTGTGTAAGTATATCCCCTTGTAGCAGTATGTCTGTCTTGCTTATGTGTGTGCGATGCCAATACATTTTAAGGCCTGTGACTACCTGTTAACCCCCCATTGGCTTACTTTACAGGGCCTGCATAAATCATCCACCTCAGAAGCACAGTTAGACACTCTCCAGGTGCATAAATGCTGTGGCGCATGTGATAATACATAGAATTACAGTATATTCAACTAGATAGGTACAGGTGTTAATCCCAGCAACAACAACTCATTGAGTGGGTGTAAGTATATCCCCTTGCAGCAGTGTGGCTGTCTTGCCTATGTATGTGCAATACTAATACATTTTAAGGCTTGTGTCTACCTGTTACACCCCCATTGGCTTACTTCACAGAGCTTTCATAAGACATCCACCTTAAAAAGCACAGTTAGACACTCTCTGGACTCATAAACTCTGTGGCGTATGCGATAAGTATGTAGTACTATAGTATATGCAGCTAAACAGGTAGAGGTTCTAATCCCAGCAACAGCAACTCTTTGATTGTGTTTGTGTGTGTACTTATATCCCCTTGCAGCAATAGGTCTGTCTTGCCTATGTGTATGCAATGTCAATACATTTTAAGGCCTATGCCTACCTGTTAACCCCCCCCATTGGCTTACTTTACAGGGCCTGCTTAAGTCATCCACCTTAGAAGCACAGTTAGACACTCTACAGACACATAAGTTCTGTGGGGCATGCGATAAGTACATAGTACTATAATATATACAACTAGATAGGTAGGGGTTCTAATCTCAAACCTGGCAACTGTTTGTGTGTGTACATGTGTGTGTGTGTGTTTGTGCATGTGTGTGTGTGTGTGTGTGTGTGTGTGTGTGTGTGTGTGTGTGTGTGTGTGTGTGTGTGTGTGTGTGTGTAAGCATATCCCCTGCAGCAGTGTAGCTGTCTTGTGTGCCCAATGGTTATACCATTTTGAGGGCCTGCGCCACCCTGTTAACTTCTCCATTGGCAACCTATTCAGAGCATACTGATGTCATCCACCTTAGAAGCACAGTAAGACACTCTCTAAATGCAATAGCTCCATGGCGCATGTGATAAGTACATAGTACTATAGTGTATGTAACTAGATAGGTAGGGGCTTTAATCTCAAAACTAGCAACTCTGTGAGTGTATGTGTGTGTAAGCATATCCCCTTGTGGCTGTGTGTGTGTGTGTGTGTGTGTGTGTGTGTGTGTGTGTGTGTGTGTGTGTGTGTGTGTGTGTGTGTGTGTGTGTGTGTGTGTGTGCATGTGGTTCACCTCATAGACATGGAAATACCTCACAAAGTTAATCCATGACCTCCAATACCTGTTCCATGCAGACAGATTCAAATCAGTATTGCTCCAAATGGTACTGGATAGGTTGCTCAGAGCTGGGCTGTGTAACACCTACAAAGCAATGTTGGACCTTGCCCTTCTACAGCTGCCCCATATATGTGAGTCTAGCTCCTTGCGCATTACCTGCATGACAGGCCTGAATTTAATATGCGTTATCAACACAACCTGATGGAGAGACAGGTTTGTCTCTCAGAGGCTGCCCTGTATCATGAATGCACTTCCATACATGTCAAACAGAGTAGAATGCAGACTGTCTTCAAGCACAACCGTGATGAGTGGATGGGAAACCAAAAATCTATCCCAGGGGTCCCACCTGTATTCCTCAATGACAGGAGCAAGTGACTGGTGTTTCTATTGTGAGTAAACTAATGACTAGGCTTGTAAGGCACCCAGGGCCATTACTCTAGTAACCGTCAATGATCCTATGACCTATGATCCTACTGAACTTCCAGTTGACATGTATCAAGAATAGCATGCTATGTCATAGGGTATGCATTCAAGATTATACTGTCTGTCCCCATTGTCTCTGACACACTGTTCTACACATATGCACCTATGTAACCATGCACATATACAGCTATACCTTAGCGAAGTCACATTTCTGTGTTGCCACCATGCCATCCTGTACCACTGTACTGGCATCAGGTCCCCATGGCATAGACACACAGATCCCTGGAAAAGAAACAGAAAAAGGTTGGGGAAACAAGAGTCAGTCAGCAGTACTAACACCAATGCAGCATCATGGAACAAAGGTACATACACTCTGATGTGCAGTCATGACACATGGCAGCAGACAGCACTTTACAGGGCATAACACTATGGAACTACAAACTACAATTATAGTCACCCTGTGCATCAGACACATATTTGCATATAACAAAATACACACCAAAGAAGCTTTCCTCCACTGGAAAAGTTTAATAAACGATCTGGTATCTCGGCAGTTCGCCTTCAAGGATCACAGTTCAATTAATTTCAGCATCATCTTAATATACCATTTTTTTAAAAAAAACAATTATTCAATTAACCAAATGATGCAAGATCATTAAGAAACAATTCAAGTTAAAGTGATCTCAAACAAATATAAATAGATACACTCTCAATATTTTTCAGATAGACATTATTTAAATAAATAAAAACAACAATATTCCAGGTGAACCAATTAATATGTATGAAATATATCCTATTGTGATACCTAAATAAATACATTATATAATACCTACATAAATACATTACATATTATAAATTCATGACTTGCCAAATATAAATAATATATGTATAATATGTTTACATGAATATGAATTAATAAATATGAATACTGGGATATATCATAAACCCAATTCCTGATTCAACCCATATGGCTTCAAAGTGTTGAATTTAATTATCATTCTAGTCTCCAGTTCTAAAAGTTTACCTATTAGATCATCTCCTCTACAAATGAAAGCCTTCCTAATATGCTAAATTTCAAACTGTCACCACACCCACCATGATTATCAATAAAATGCTTTGCCACAGGACTAGAAGCGTTAGCATTTCTTATATCCTTGAGGTGTTCCAGAATCCTAATTCTGGCCATTCTTTTAGTTTGTCCAATGTACCAAATATTGGAACAAGAGCACCCCAAAATATATACTACACATGTGGACCTGCAATTAAAATATTCCTTAGATGTATGTTTAATTTCATTAATGCTGTCTACATTCAAGACCCTACTACATACACTACATGATCCACAAGCAAAAGTACCTACTTTACTGGGAATAACTCTACCCTTTTGTGATAAATTACAATTCAAAATTTCTTTTAAATTTTTTCCCCTTTTGAATGAAAAATTGACATTATTGGGAAATAACTCACCAATTTCTTCATCCTGACAAATTAAATACCAGAATTTTCTAATGGTAGAAGTCATTCTTTTAGAAAAAGGGGTGAATTTGGTTATAAAGAACAATTTCTCAACATTAGTTTTCTCAGAATGATTATTAACAACCAAATATTTGGTTTGTTCCACAAAATTAGATGCTCTTGTATTCTCATAGGTCTGTCCATCACGACACCATAATAAATGATTGTAATCATATCCCCTTTCCAACAACCTAGAAAATACAATGTTCAGTTCCTTATCCATCTCTTCTTTTATACTTGTGTGATTCCGAATTCTTTGAAACTCCCCTCGAGGCAAAGCATTAATTAAATGTTGGGGGTGCATACTGGTGGAATGTAAGAACATATTTACTGATGTTGGTTTCCTATAAGGTCTAAAATTTATTTTGTTATCTTTTTCAAAGAAAGTTAAATCAAGAAAGTTGATCTCACTTCTGTTTAACTCATAAGAAAATTGTAACTTATGTTCATTATCATTCAAAATTGCAAAAAAATCAAAAAATTCACAAATGTCTCCCTTGCAGATAAAAATTAAATCATCTATATATCGCTTATACAAAATCACGTTTTTTTTTAAAAAATCAGTCGAGTATATATACATATTTGCATGTCCCTGCATCAATGGTATAGATGACAGGGATGTGGCAGGTATCATCACATGCACATGGTATGGTGTGGGGTTGCCAATGGCCTAGGCTGTGCCACACTGTTGACATTGTGTGTGTCTGGAGGGGTGCTGGTTAGATGGGCTATGGAGAGGAGCTGTGTGTGTGTGTGTGTGTGTGTGTGTGTGTGTGTGTGTGTGTGTGTGTGTGTGTGTGTGTGTGTGTGTGTTTGTGTGTGTGTCTGGCGGTGACCTGCATGTGACAGTGATGTGAGAGTGTGTGCACATATACAGTCAATCCATGTGCTAACCCTACACAAGGGTATGCTGGACAGCTGTGGACCATACATGGCAGAATGTACAGTTCACCATCTCTGGCTACAAACATGAGAACTGGTTCTGCCAGGAGTGGCACTGGCACCACCATGCCCATGGTCAGATACAGTACTACTTGCTGATGGTGACTGGTGTCTCCTGGGTCTATGTTCCTTAAGGGACCACCAAGGACCATGTGTCCATGGCTTGCCATGTTGTGGTGTGGGCAGCACCCCCCTTCTGTAGTGCTGGTGGTACTGTCACTATGGGAGCGTGACTGTGCATGACCACATGGGCTCTCAGCTGATATTGTTACTGACCTACATACACATGTCCAATGCCCTACTCCCACAACATTTTCCAGCACAGACATTACACGGTTAAGGGCTGACAATGTCTCACTCCGCCGTCTGTCCACTACATCGGAGAAATTATGTAAGGCATCATCAATGATGTGGATAGAGTCATGGATGTCAAACAGTGATGCATCCATGATCCTCAGCATCTGTCTGGTTTTGCATTCAGAACATTCCTGTGCCTCTATGATGGCCTGTAACATGTGTTGAGTGACACATGATGTGACAACTGTGACAGGTGGTGGAAGGGTAGCAGTCCTCCTTCGAACACCACTATCAATATGCCTGTGTGGGACCTCACCAGTTCTCTGGCTATGGCTAGTTTCTACACTTACAGATGCCATAGTCACCATACTCTCCTGTTTGATGTCATTACCTTCTCACCGTCCAATATCTGTGTCCGCAAGGGACTGGGTATGTGTGGGCATACTGACTGTGTGTGGGGACATTGGGGGAGGAAGTGGGATGTTAACCCATGGAACAGATTCAGCCCTCAACAATCCTACCTGTGCCTCACTTTGGCCACCATCATCATTTGAGTCCAATGACACACTAACATCAGGTTGTGAGGGGGACAAACTCTAACCACCATGGTCACCTGTGAGGACAGAGACAACATATCTACATGAATACCTGCACTATTATGTCTGCTCACACACACACACACACACACACACACACACACACACACACACACACACACACACACACACACACACACACACACACACACAGATAAGGTGTCACAACTGCATTATACATGCCACACCTTATTACTGATCCCATGCACAACACACAAGCAGACCACAATAGACACAGGCAAGATAGGCCCTTAACAATATGCCTAGACCTTCACAAAAATATGTCCAAATATGTTACAGCTCATGCAAATATGTAACTGATTATCAATTTAATGCACTGCAGTGAACCCCTCCACAACTGAACATACAGGTATTGCACTATGTCTAAGCTTAACAATTGTGTCCATGGCAAACTGACAGCCCCTAACATGCCTAGGGTATAGATGAGCCATAACAAAACAGTTTCACTCACCGGCTACAGGATGAAGGACTCTGGCCACACCAGATGTGTCTCTGCAACTGTGGGGGAGAGGTATTGTCAGCAAACACAAATGTGGCAATGGTACAGGATAATATGTGCATATATCAACATGCACAGTACGAATTGTGATACTGCCCACATTGCTGACATTTAGACTATGTGTGCACACATGTATGGTCCAACCCACTCCCAAATGCAGATTAACCTGACATCCATGTGCAGGTATGCAGAGGCTGCCACTATGACTACTATAGTATTAAAGTGATGACCACAGGAGGCTTAACTGGATGCTTCTCTGCTGTGGAAGCTGTGCCACCCACCTCCACGACATATGTGGTGATGGATGTTTGCAAGCTGGTGGCTGAACACAGATTGGCCAGGGACTCCTCTGTGACTGAGAGTGATTGTTGTGTTGCAGGCCCTCCACCAGTGCCAGCACAGTCCCTGGCCACAGCTGCAGCCATTTGCTGTGCAACATTTATCACATATGTGGCCCGGTGTTGGACTTGCTCATAGCTTCTCTCCTGTACCATATGTTATTTATGGATGCTACAAGGTCTGCCACAGTGCAGCATGTTGTTGCTGATTCAGTTGACTCCTCGATAGCAGGATCTCATGATGCAATCTCAGTCCGTCAAGTATTACTTCATCCTCTGCTGCTGAAAATGGTGGGTTCCTTTATAGGTACATCACTCCTGAAAGACAAGAAGAGAGGGACACATCACAGGAACACATGCATTGCTCTCCATTATGTACACACCCTGCACATCCATATTTGCCAGCACTATCCTCCGCTAACTCCCACATCATACTCTGCTATCTATCACCATGGTATGTATGTGCCTATCAGCAACATAGTGGTAATATATCATACATTTCCCTCCTGATCTTACTGTTTCCTGCTACTTGCTGCATGTTCTCTAAGGTGTTCAAATGCATCTTTTCTGTTGCAACTATTACTGCTTTTTTTTAGCCTGTCTACATTGTATGCAGTATTGCCAGCCACCTACTTTTGTTTTAAGCACCTGGGCTGTAGATCCACCCCTTAGGTCTCCCTGGCATTCCTCCCTCAGATTCAGTTAAATGTGGCTGGACAATGTCCTACAGTTTTCCCCTGCCACTCTGGTTGATATGGGCATCCTGGCACAGTGTAGCAACTGCCTCATGCATTCAGACAACCTTCTACAAACATCACCAAGGAACACAAATTGTGAGAGATGCAATGATATTAGGAACCTATAGTCCATGCTCTCTCCCTCTCATGTCCACATATGTTGTACTGACCAGGTTGTCAACTCAATCAGTACACATCACACACCACCCACACCTACACAACGCACGCCCACATATGCAGAGGTCCTCAACATACACAACCCCAAACAAAGGAGACCTCAGAGGTAAAAACACATGTGAACCCCAGAGCTGTCAACACTGCCTACCATGCATAGCCACACATTTGTATCCCACAGCCACAGAGGCTTCACCATAAATCAAACATATTAGTCATAGGAGGCTCAATTGTGAGACACACAGATGTGTCTCTTACCAAGCTGTATATGGGGAAGGTCACAGTTACTTGTCTTTCAGGTGCCAAAACCTGCCATATATAGAAAACAGATCTCAGAATAGTAGAAACGTTTAATTTACTCAACTTAACAAGATAAAGCTTTTGGGATACATCCTTTCTCAGTAATCCAGGAGTAATCAGAGATTACTGAGGAATGGTGTATCCCGAAAGTTTTATCTTGTTAAGTTGAATAAATTAAGTGTTTCTACTATTCTGGGATATGTTTTCTATATATGTTTTTGTATTCCTGATGGTTTACTACAGTCAACTCATTTTTGGCAGAATCTGCTATATCACATATGCATTGATGTCTCTCAACAACAGGTATTGTTATGTGTCTGTCACAGTCCATGTTGGCGTGCCTGAACTGAGACATACCTCTCTGGACTATACGAAGTGAGATATGATTGAACACGCTGATTATATGTCCCAGGTAGGTATGTCCCTAGCCTTATGCAGCATGCTGCTGTCACCCAGAATGATGCCACAATACAATCAGGAAATGATTGATCATAAAATTGCTTTGGCTTCTGGTGCCATTCCAGGGGGATCCAGTACCTGACAGCCTGGAATTATATGATCAAAAGACCATGATACTTTGCCAGAGATGGCCTCCATCTGTCTCAACTGGCCTTCAGGTATCTGGCAATGGTTCTTGCCACTGCCATAGTGCCTTTAGTAGGAAAAGTGGTGTGGTTAACACTACCAACATACAACTGTCAACAAATCACAAATTGAAGGACATGCTGCTATATGCTTGGAGTCTGAACATGAATCTGCACTCATTGCAAGCAGTGTTAACCCTGGGAAATGCTGACATCTGTGCAGTCACAGACACATGGTTTGAAGCTGCAGAGATCACCCCAGCCTTACATGGTCACCCATCCTATCACACAGTCAGACCCCAAAGTGTGGGCGGTAGAGCGGCTTCACTATATATGAAAGACCTACACACCTCTAGGCTGGTCATACAGTTAGATGCATATGGGACACTGCAGGGACAGTTAACCATTGCCAAGACACCTATTCAGATCATAGCTGGCTACCGGCCCCCACATGTGACCATTCTGCCTATAGGGACTTGAGCAACTCTCTGGATTCCAATCTGTACCTTGATCCTGGGTGACTTTAACTACCCAGACATACATTGGAAGACATACTCATGCCAGTACACAAATTCCCATAGATTAATTGACATGGCAATGCAAACACCCACATGAGGTGAAGGCTCCTTGCAGCTGATATTAAACAGCATGGGTAACCACTGCAGCATCCTTACAGTATCATCCTGCGTGGTCAAATAAACCATACAGCATTCACATTTGCAGTCACCATCTCCCACAGTACCCATCTAGCTAGGGTCAGACATACAAACATTTCCAAAGTTGATTACAGCCTCCTGAGGGGTGGTATAAACAGTTTTACAGCTCCCACCCCCCTCTGTAGGAACTGTCATAAATATCCACAACTACACAAAAGCACTTTACTTGTACAGATGCATAAAGCCAGGTATACCCGACAGGATTACATCATCCTCTGCAAGGATAAGTAAACCTGTCTGGTTGGCATCTGTAATAAATAGTGTATAACAGGGATGACATACTGCTGTCTGAGACAAAGAAGGAGCAGGTGCCTAATTTAAAGCAATGTTGCCTTAGCCTGAACAAACAAATAAGACCACTACTTCAATCCTGCAAAGCAAACGCCAAGCCCACATTGGCAACATACACTATAGACAATCATATCTTCTTCTTCACATATGTCTGCAACATCAAAGGAAGCACTCAGATGTGCTCAAAAATGGTGGTCATAGACACCAGATATACAAGTGCTGTAGATATAGCAAACTTGATGGTTGACAGAGTCTGTGAAAGTGTCACCCCCTGTCCCCACCATCAGTACATCAGGACATCCCCAGTACCTGACCCCTTCCTCTTATATGTAGGGAACAGGTCATCACTGCCATCTCAAAGTCATGGTATACAGCCTCCATGGAAGCCAGTCACATCACAGGATGCATCCTACATGGCCCCAACCATGAACCTACAGCACCATAAGGCACTGTAGTCAACCAAAGCCCGAATACCACCTTTGTTCCAGCCAAGTGGAGGACACCCACTGTCAACCCTGTACACTAAGGTGGAGCATCCACCAATTTGGCACATTATAGACCCATCAGCCTACCTAGGCTGAGCTGCAATCCCATAGAACAGTTTATCATGAACCTCAGTAACAAGGACATTGGCAACCTCCACACACGCAGTCACACACAGTTAGGCTGTTTCAAGGGGGATCATGTGTATTACATTTGATTGAGTTCTTTGACACAGTCACCAAAGCCATGGATGAGGGGGAGACAATGCACACTGCTTACCTTGACCTGGCCAAAGACTTTGCCAGTATTTCTCATTTGGCCATAATAGATATATGCTCTCAACTTAGCATCAATCCATATGTTATCAGATGGGTAGCACACTGGTGCACTGACAGAACACACCTAGTCAACAGAGGGGAAGCTACCTCAATTGGTAGACCCATAACTAGTGGTGTAACCCAGTGTTCTGTATGTGGACATCTGTTATATGTGAGTTATTCTTCTGAGGTTCAGGGCACAACAGGTGGGATATGGGCTACCACATTTTCAGAAGACTGCATGCTGGGTGCTGTCATCAAATCTCCTACTGATGTGGACATCTTCCAAGATGGTCTCATGCAGACACATGACTGGTGCCAGACACATGGCCTCTGGCAGCATACCATGAAATGCAGCATCATCTCCTTTGTGGAGAGTGACATCCCCACATACTATCAGAGTAGTGACGACATCCTAAGCATGCAATCAGTTGTGAGGGATTAGTGCACACAGATTGATGGCAACATGACATTTGACAACCATGTTGCTTCTACTGTAAGGAAAACCTTCTACATGGCCTACCTGTGTATGGTAGATGTTTGAGGCCCTGGCATTCCCTGGTATTTCATCCGGGGACATCTGGTCATAACATCCCCGTATTCCCCCATAATAAGGCCCATTATTGAGTATAATGCCCCTTTCATCAATTACCTCACACAACATATGCAGCAACTGGAGGACCACGGAGGTTCCTTAAGAGGGAATACCAGGGCTTCAAACATCTACCATACACATATTCGGTTCATAGGCTGGTACTAGGCTATCGGCCCTAGGGCCTATACAAGCCTATCCATAACAATTCCCTGGCTATTTCTTCCCACAATATTTACTTCTCTGAACCCCTGTCTAGCAGGGCGACTGACATGATCCCCGGGGTGAATTTCCTATCTCCCATCCAATCATCAAGGTTCCTTTTGAAGAGCACCAAAGAGGCGCTCTTCTTGACATGTATGGGCAGTCTATTCCAGAGTCTGGGGAGTCTCTGTGTCAGAAACCTATCCCTCCAGCATGTTTTGTTCATTGTGATGATCAGGTTTAGATCCCTGGAGCATGTGGCTCTGAGGGACTGGGATTTCTTTAAGTGTAGCATGTCCAATGGCTCTGGGTTTGACATGCCCTTGTATGTTAAGCAGAGATTGCCTCTGAGTAGACGATATGCAACAGAGTATAGCTGGAGCTTTTTTAGATGGTCAGCATAGAGCATCTGCTTTAGGCCTGTGATTCTTTTAGTGAGGTATTTCTGCAGACTTTCAGTTGTTGCAGATGTCTTGAGAGGTACATACCAAACGGGGCATTGTATTCTACAATGGGTCTAATGAGGGATGAGTACAGTGGGACAATGACCTCCTTTTTTCTGGATGAAAAGCCGTTAGTGATGAGGTGTGCCACATAGAAGGATTTACTGACTGTTGGTGTGATGTGGTTATCGAAGGTGAGACCACTGTCCACCTGTGTCCCTAAGTCTCTTATCACACTTTCAGTGTTTAGTGTACTGCCACCTATGTGGTAATTCACAGGTACATGTTTTTTTCCCAAATGGGATAACTATACATTTCTTGGCATTGAGCTTGAGCCCATGGCTCTGGCACCAAGCATCTGTTTCTGTAAGGCCCTTTTGTAGAATATCCACATAATTTGGGGATTCAATAATGGCTCCCAGTTTGCGGTCATCGGCAAACTCTGTTAGCCAGAGTCCCTTAGTGTTGTCCTGTATTTCAGAGAAGTAGATGCCAAACAAGAGTTGTCCCAGGACTGAATCCTGAGGTACTTCACTTGTCACTTGTGTGGAGCTGGATTTGGAATCGGCTACTTTTACAGTATGGGTTCTGTCAGTAAGCCAGTTGGCAACTCATCGAGTGATGTAGGGATTAATGCCCAGCTTAGTAAGTTAATCTATGATTCCAGAGTGGGGGATGGTGTTGAAGGCCTTGTCGAGGTCCAGATAGGCTGTGTGGACCACCTTACCCTTGGTCACAGCTCTGGAGACTGATTCGAAGAAGTCAATCAGGTTCAGGAGACAAGATCGGCCCTTCATGAACCCAAACTGGGTGGGGTCCAGTGTTTGAAGGTTGCCAATGTCTTTGTTTATAAGTTCCATGATAATACATTCCATAGCCTTGCAAATCAGGCTCATCAGACTAATGGGGCAGTAGCTCTCAGGATCCAAGGTGGATTCTCCCTTGTGGAGTGGGATATCTGTAGCTGTCTGCCACTCAGTGGGCACAAAGCCTGAGGTGAGGCTATGATTAAACATGACACTTAGGGGAGGTGCTAGTTCATTTTGTAGTTCATGTAGTACATAGCCCAGGATGTTGTCTGGTCCCATGGATGCTGTATTCTTAGCTTTGGAGAGTGTGGTTTTTACCTGTGTGGCCATTATTACTGGAATTTGGCAATCTTTCAGTATTGAGAAGGGCCCTTTAGGGGGTAAGAAGGGGGTGAAGTTGGCACAGAATCAATCTGCCAGGATATTGGCAATATGCTTGGGATCAGTATATTTAATGCCATTCTGTTGTAGCTCAGAGCAGATCTGAGCATTGCCATTTAGATTCTTGACATATCTATAGAATGCCTTGTGGTTGTCTTTGGAATCTTTGGCAATTTTATTTTTGTAACTAACATTGGAGGATTTTATGAGGAATCTCAGCTTCTTACTGAGGCTGGTAAGGGAGTTTTTTGCATCCTGGGATTTTCCTCTTTTCTGCAACAGTTTCTTCCTTTTGTTGTAAAGTTTGTTTATGGCAGGGGACCACCAGATTGGCTTCCCTTTTTTGGAGGAGAGCATCTTGGTCCTATTTGGGATGGCCCATCCCTCTACCCAGTTTCATACAGACTCCTCAGAGGTAACCTCTGTCTTGCATACAAGAAGATCACAGACTCCACCTTGATGGGACTGCTGCATAACTACAAATCAAGCTCCATTCTATTAACCTGCACACATGCTCTCAACCTGGTCTCTGACATCAAGAGGACTTGTTGGTGGGTCAGATGTGTGTCCCACACACTCTCTGAGCTGTGGAATGGACACCCTAGCCACATTAGGCAGAGTACCTCTTTACACCTTTTAAAGCAAAACCTGGATAACTGGATGATTAACAAGATATCACCCTTGGGATACCACCTGTGCCCCTGTTGGACTGGGGCATTGTGTGATGACTTACATAAACATGGGCTAAACTCTGGGCTAGGCTTATGAGGGCCTTGGGACCAATGATCCTAGGTACACCACTTATGGCCCTGTGTGCTATGACAGACTGTGTTGGTATGCCTCCACACCCATCACTGCCATCTACTGTGGTGTGTCCCCTATGGGCAACATTCCAGTACCATGTCATACAGCCACTGTCCAACAAATAGGTGATTGGTACTACAAGTGTATGGTGACAGTCCAGCAACATCTGTGTGACACAATTACAGACAGCACTACAAACATGCTGTAGGGTATCCTCCCTGTAGGTGTTTCACATCCACAGTACACGGATTTGCAGAATGTGTACACATGCCTGACATATGTGGACCCTCTGCCAGACAAATATAGACGTCTGGCAAACAGTTATACAATACATAATGGTTATTCCCAGACTGTGGCAAATCTGGCTGTCATGCACCAGATCCCCTCAGGAAAACAGTTATGGTACATTAATATGTGGTACTGTATTCATTCCCTTATGTTGTATGCTCAGTATGTACACTCTTTTGCTGAGGTGGAGCCTATGTCCCCCCACTACTACTGGCTATAACCTGCTGTCCTGCTGTAAAGGGTCAACAGGTATGCTAGCCATAGCTCTCAGGTGATGAGATACAGGTGTAGAGTATACAGTGACCTAGCCAGAGTATGTCAGGAACAGTCAGGGACACCTGGACAATGTTTGAACTATGCCTGTGTGACATTCACAGACTGAGAGGAGCTGACTGACAGTACATCATGTGATATGCCAGCTGTATCCAGCAGTACTTGCTGTCACTATTGTCTAATACACAATCCAGTAGCATTCATACATGAGCTGACCATTGCTGGAGAGACTCAGATGGCCAGAGCTGTGATCTATGTCACAGCTGACAGAACCAAAAGGGAGGCCTGTAGATGCTGGACAGCTGACTAACAGCAACATGTCATTTCAGGATATGTACTACAGACCTAGTGTTGTAATCCCTATTTCCCATGACTGCATCATCCCATCTGTGTCCCATTATATGGGGAATTCTATTACATACCTGGTATAGTGCTGTACTCCTTTATGTGCAGGACTACTGTGATATAATGCTAAGGATAGCACAGTCTGTTTTCTTAAAGAACGTCACAGACCTGTTTACCATAGGCAGCAGCTTGCCTTTTGCAGGTAATGCTCATGAACAGGTGATTGTCTGTGCACCAATCTGTGGCTCACACTTGCTAATTGCATCCAGAACAGCTGGGTTGCATTTTCATCAGCCAATGGCATGGCAACACAGTGCTATATTTAAGGCCTTCATGTAGGCCTTAGCCCTTTTCCTCGTCTGTGAGATTGACATTATCAAAGTGTGGGGACTACAGCATCACAAAGGGTAGGTAAAAATACTGTCCACTGTTTGGATTTATGTGGTATGTCTAGAGTTTTGCATGCTATGTTTGTCCATTGTGAACAGATTTTCTGATTATGTGGCAGTTTACTGTTTAACAATGTGGGTTGAGGTCAGTAAGGGGACAGACAGATGTGAGTGTCATATGTCATTTGCATCAGAATATGCATGCTGCTGCAGTAGCTGCTGGTCTATCAGCTGTGTGTATCTGTAGGGGAAGACTGTGACACATGTTCCTGTTACTTGACCATTCTCCCCACCTCTTTCTGTATGGGTGTTGTGTGGATTCCCTGTTCTAGGTGGTTGTGAGGTATGGTAGGTCTGTAGCAGGTAGCTGAATATACTACCACATATGTTGCAGGCTGCCGCTGCTGCATTCTGCCCAGGAGTCATACTGGGGATTGTGAACACACTAGGGGACAGCAAGCTGTATATGTCAATGAGGGAGCTGTTTCAGCTCAGTTGTCACAGCATAGCCAGGGTGAGGGTATCCATAATAGTATAGTCTAGATGAGGCATATACTCTGGTACATATGTTGTGTAATAGTGCCATCCAGAGAGTGGTAGGCAACATTTAGGACACCTATACATATCTGTAATGTGTGTCCCAACCTACATGCTTTTGACGTGTTACTATGGGTGGCAATGACTGCAGTAGCAGTGATAAGTTCTGCTGGAAATTGCAGGGCTCAGTTATTTATTTGTTGTATTGACAAGCATCTACTTGACGTGCAACAGACTGGAATGAATGCCATGACTGTGGGTGGCAAAATGTAGAGCATACTAGGAATGTAATAGATTGAGCTACTGCATCCATATTATAGAAAGTATTTGCAAAAAATATGTCCATGCATGCAGTTTGTTACACAGAATTTGCATGAATATGTGTGTTTGGATGGGTGTGACGTGTGACAATGAACTATCTGTCATGCTTTTCTACTCTCAGTCTGTACTGACTTGGCAGTACTGCAGCACACAGAATAGGTTATATGACAACTGTGCCAAAAGTAGGTGGCACAACTGTGGACATTCTGCAACAGTCTATACATTTGTCAGCTCTACCTGATATCCTAGGCCTCATATAAATCCACCTACATTTATTTGGCTGTGTACTCGTTTGGTGTCTACATCACAGTTCCAAGTATGTTGTAATGTTTTCCATTATATGTAGAAGCCATGGTTTACTGGCACTCAGGATATGTTTATTGTAACACCTGTTATACTTCATAGCTGATTGACCTAGTGGGTTAATGTACTATGCTGTAGTTAACAGAGTCCCATGTCCAAAACTTGGCAGGTGTAATTATTTTTGCTGATGTGCATCACTAGCAATCAGGATATGTTTATAGAAACAGCTGTGACTTTTCAGAGTTGAGTGGCCTAGTGGGCTAATGCACTATGCTGAAGTTGCTAGGTTCCTGGGTTTGGGACTTGTCAGGGGTGATTATTTTGTTGATGTGCATAGCAGTGTCTGAAACAGATAAGGTGATTAAAGCAGTTTTAAGTGGGTTTAAGTGGGTTTGTGCGGCACAGCATAATGATCTGTGCTACTTAGCTCCTCTTAAACTCGGGCTAATTCCAAAAAAAGAAAAGAAAAAAGGGGCGATAGGAAAGTGGTAAAATGGGGGTAAGATGGAGGAAAAACAATGTGATAAGGCTGGTAGGGATGTGCAGGATGGTTGTAGGAAAGGACCATAGCTCTCCAATTCTTGTACAGCAACAGCTGTGCAGGTTAAGGTGAATTTGGAATTTGGTGCCTCACATCTCAGAGAGTGGGGTGTGGGTGACACAACTTTGTTGATTAATTGCTGTAATGATTGATTTGGGGCAGTGCAGGTGTGGGTGAAATGGAGAGCTATGTATAGCGAGATAATATTTATTGCAGGGCAGATGCCCATTTTTTTTTTTTTAAGATGAGTGTAGAATGTTGGGGAAGGGTTATAGGTATGTTTGGGGAGGTAAGTTGGATAGGAGAGGTAGCATTTTCAAACAGACAAGACAGACAAAACAGCAGACTGGGACAGTGTATGACAAATGAGGGTGGTAAATAACTTGGACAGGGAGGGTGTTGTGGACTCGGAGAGCCATGTGCCCGCAGACAGCAGCAGTGTGATTGAGCTCCCCACTTATGGGCAGTCACCACTGCTCCTTCACTGCCCTGAAGGTGGCTGTGCTGGGCACTGGGGCCAGCCTGCTCCTCCAGGTTCTGCCCTCAATCTGGTGCAGCCAGCTGTCGGACCCTTGGTGGACAATCCTGTGCACTATCCCTGTTAGCTGTGACTGGATGACAACTCCTTCTCCATTCCTGCTCCTGGGGGGACAGGCCCCATCCCCTGAGGCGGTTCCACCCATATGAGGTGCAGGACCAGCAGAGGGGGAAGCACAAGGATGGGTCCCAGATGTACTGGGACCTGATGCCACAGCCAGTTGAGGTGGGGTAGGTGGATCTGTGGGAACCAGCATACCCACTCATGCTGTGGTGTTTGTTGAGGTTTTTTCAAAGTGTATAGGTTAGTAATGAACTGAACATTTCAACGTTAATTATGACAGCATGCAAAGTTGTTGCAAATAACCCAGTAGGGTAACATTGCATATCATATGGAACACAACAATAAATGGGATAACAGTCAGTATTACAACAGCATGCCAGTAACAGTTATGGCAAAAGGCCAACAACATAGGTAATTCTACAAGGTATGTTAGTATTCAACCATTGTAATTTATAACAATAATAAAATTCAAGGCACAACATAATGTTTTGAGAACAACATATGTTAAAAGTAAACCATACCCTATGTATAACAATAATAAATTGTGATGCGGATAAGGGGTGGAGGGCGAGAGAAAGACATTTCATTACTACCACTATAGGGTATATTGTTTGCAACAGTACTCTGCTATACTCTACAGGTCTGCCCTTACTTTATGTGTACAAGTAACCCTATAGCTTCTGTAGCACATACATACTTCTCAGGCTATCCACATGAGACAGTATGTGCCAAACTGTAACACCTACAGGTACAAAACTACAGGGAACTATTACATATCAGGGGGAAATATATGATTACCAAGGTGTACTGTGGATTGATGTAGTGTGAATGTGCTATTGACATAAATCAACTAGATGTTAAATTTTTGTCCAAGGGATTTGGCAACAGTGATCACAGCCCATGACTGAGTGACACTTGAGAGACATGCATCGTGCACAGCACAGAGATGTTATACTTATCATGCCATCCTTGGCAGGCATGGGGTTAGAGTATCAGCAGACATTCACAGACACACCAGGCATACAGCCATATCAACATTACACAGTTTTATTTATTTTATCAACTTGTCTTAGTAGTGTACTTGTTGATGTTTTATTTACTGAAGTTTTACCTTGCTGAGAAATACTGTTTACACTGTGGTACATCTGGACACACACATTAGTAACCAATTTGAATAGCTACTACAGTCATTTCTTTACCTGTAATTCATGTGGGGAGAACATCTGTTTACAATACATAACTGTTTCTATAAATAATTAGTATTACTTGTCCCTGGATTCAAACCCCGGTCTGTGAACGCTAAAATGTAGAACATACCTAGCATTTGTCAAACTGAGCTACTGACCTACTGGTGAGTATTGATTGACTGATATGTGCCTATAGCTCACCTCGTAACAAACTGTGACCTAGTAATTCAGGTAGAGTGTTATACAAGAGTTTTTTTTCACTTTTAACTGTTCTACTGTCTCCTCCAAGCCTTAGTGGTGCATATGAGCCATTATTTCAGTGATTTTACTATTATCAGCATGCATTTCCTGATGGATATGAAGTCTGAAACTCAAATGTATGTCATTGTTTACTGACTGGAATCCTCAGTGATTTGTCAGAAAAACAGAAATTTTTTGAGAGCACAAAAAATAAAAGGCAAAATTTGGAAATTCTGGACTATTGAGAGTGGACATCATTTCATTTGACCTCCTGGTGTTGTTACCTGTTTTGTGCTTGTGTTTTGTTATACAAGAGTGCAGTGACACTGGAACATACATACATGAGATTCATGCATGACAAATAGTATATGAACTGTGCATTAATACATAGAATGCAGGTGTGGACAATGAACCCCTAGTGGGTGGACATATGTGTGAAGTGTACAAACCATATCTGAGTGCTGGTTTGGCTACCTGACCTATATACAGCTGCAGAAGGTATAATTGCAGATATACTTGCCTGCAGTAGCATAACTTAGATTAGGAATGCATATAGATGAAATGCAATCGTTAACACAAGACAATCTTGAGATACACAGTATTATACCTTTGCTGTTCTTATTATAGGTTTAAATCTTACTGCAGAACAAATATCATAATACATTATATTTTGTTGTACAGTTCCGCATCTACAGTTTAGCAAAACAGTCTTTATTAGCTAACCTCCATCACTTAGTGGTATTATTCACATTTATCATTCACAGCACTTGTAATACTCAAGTTCATGACCAACAGCCCAAATACACAGCTATTAAGACCACAACTTTATTAGGGGTAACATCATGCAGAGATTGCTATACATCTAGCAGTCTGTGTTGATGGACAGTTCATATAATGCAGGTGTTGCAAGAATACTGTACTTCCACAATTAATGCAGTAGATATTTTATTTCTTTAACATTATGAATGCAGTTGAACTTTATTTCCCTGACATTATTAATGCAGTATAAACTTTATTTTCTTGACATTATCAGGTTCCATGCTTTCATCTGTTTTGCAATGTACCTGGCATTATACTCAAAACAGAATATACTCACTGGCTGTTACTACTGTACTCTTTATTGTTTATATGACTATAGATTGCAAGATATATCTCTACTCACCACACTCACAGTGCAACCTGGCCAGGCGCTCTGCATGGGCCTCCAGGTTGTGAGCTCTCTCCTCTGTATCTGTGGGGAGAGAAGCACACCACTATGCACACCTGTCTATCAGATATTCATCCTGGAATTTGGTTAAACAATACTTACAATACTTACAAACTTGTGGGGCATTGTCATCCCAAGCATCTTGGATCCATGTGGCCAAGAGATCTCTCTTCCTTCACTTCAGGTCATCATAATGATGGTGCACCTGCTATCTTGTGGGGGAGATACCAGTCACACTGGTGCTGTCACATGCCAGCTGGAACCAGGCCTCTGATTTATACTCCGACTCCTGGTACTGGCCCTGCAGGAGCCAGTTGTCATGGTCTTTTATGAGGAGTCCAACCATGACCCTGGACTCCAAAATGCTCCACAGCTGCACCCAGAAGCACGCACCCTCTCCAACTCCTGCCATAGTCTCTGCCAAGATCAAACTCCAACAGATTCTATCTGTATTGCTGCCTGTTGCACTTAAATAAGGATGTTTTCCTGCTATTTGCCACTATTGGACCATTTTTAAAAATGTGAAGCTTCGCTTAGTATAACGGTAACCTGCTAAACTTAGCTGAACAGTGCTTAAACTGGCAATGCTTAGCAATGCTTATCAGTGGCAAACCAGCTTAGCTGAGCTGAGGACTGCTTAAACTGGCATTACTTAGCAGTGCCCAAACTAGCTAAGCAGAGCTGCGCATTGCTAAGTACTGCTAAATGGGTCCTGTTTAAGCACTGTTTGGCTTGGCTTAGCAGTGCTTAGCAGAGCTTAGCTAAGGGCAAACCAGTATTTTAAACAAAATAAAAAATAAATAAATAAATAAACATATTTGTTCATTCTTACTAGTTTATTATTATGTGTATGTATTTTACTTCTATATTTCCTGACCTTATATCTTGGAGTGTGGATTTTATGTATTGTAAACTTGTGTGCAACTGGAGTTTTTCTCCTTGTGTCTCCACTAAATTATGGGCATCTGGCCCAGCTGGAATAATCCAGTTAACAACTGTCACTAAATACATCAATAAAAATATTTACAGCATATTGCTATCAAATATAGAAGCTGAACAGCCTGTCTGTGTATTTGAATCATGCACCTACTGCACACAGGGCCGTGACTCTAATGATTCAGCTATGTGGGTATGTTGACTACTGCTATACATTTCTATATAGCTCTCAGCTATGTTTAAGCACTGATGAGCACCACACCATGCAAACATGCTCAGCTATGCTTAAACTTGGCCTGTGAAATGAAAATTAAAAGTATCCAGTTTCTTCTTTTAGATGTCTGGCATGTATCCATTGCTAAGTGCTGTGCTGGGCAAACACACACAAAAAAATAAATACAATAAAATATTTAACTTTTATATTTCAGTGCCATCCAGCACTTGTGACAGTGCAGGAGGTGTGTTACTCATCTCTGGACACTGTGACACACCCCTTATACTGAATCTGTAACTGTGTTAGATCTCTGTCTCTCTCATTAGTGTGTCTTCATTAATATGCAAGGAGCGCTGCCGAGGGGGAGCCTCAGACACGGCTACAGTACCCTCCGTGTAGGCCTTCCACTATTCCTACATGGAGTTTATAAAATCCCCACCTACGTCTTTTTTGCCATTGCTTTTCCTAATGAATTCTTACTTTTGATGCTAACTGACATGTATTACTGCTAGTTGTTTTTCTCCCCAAGTGCCCACTGAAAATTTGTATTGAATGACCCCAGCCGGACTATAGTTGTTAAATAACAGCTTCTGTTGTTGTTTTAATCATTCAAGTGCAGTACAAACAAAAAGTGAAAAATACTGGTGTCTTAATTATTCATGTTTACGTGGAAGACTATGCTTTTAAAATGTCATGATGTAAGACTAGTTAATCTCATAGACATTTTCCTGAGAAACGGAAAGGATGACAGGCTCATTGAAAATATCAGTCCCTTACTCACAAGATTGTACCAGCAGACAAAAGACTCCAACACATTGTAACCCCTTGAATGCAGAATTATTGGCACCTTAATGTTGAGTTTACTTCTTGTCTTTGTATTTACTCTTGAAGCCTTTGAAGATATTTATTGAATTAATAGCCTTTGGAGGGAAATTATCTCTCTTGTTAGTTTGCGGACCATACTTGAACACTTTTTCTGCATACCTTTTCAAATTTCAGATACAAACCTTTGAAATAAGTTTTAGTAAAGTGGCTAGGTTTGCACGACTCATCCCGACAGTTGCTGTCATCACATTGCACTCAAATCCTTAAACTAGATTGAGCTGCCACTCTATCTCAAATACACCTAACTTCTCCAGGCACTGAAAATGATATACAACCCCTTAGCTTGTCTTGCTGTTAGCTGTACTCTTAATCATAATGCATCTAACCATCCCCTTTGCTCCTTAGAAAAAGAACTCCTTACAATTTATAAACCCCCAAAATCCATTGGACAATATCTATACTCAAACTCAAGTTTCCAAAGCTAGAAACAATACCACTATGGACAGACATTAGCATGATTTCTAACACTCACTTGTTTAAACACACAATAAATCACTTTCTCACCCAGTCCTGGCCTTGTACTTGGATCACACCAGGCTGAACCATCATCCTTTCTTTTTTTCTCGGTCTTTTCATCATTCTCTTCTTCTGTTACTCTTCCTCTCTTCTCCGTCATTTCTTTTATAGTGACTCATCTGTAAAGTCTAGGCTTAGCTCTTTTTTTATAAACAAGCAAGTTCTCAAATTGTAAAAGTTGTAGAAACGCAATGTTAACCAACTAGTTACAGAAAACTGTAAATACTTGTAATTGCAAATATTGTACATCTGTTTATTCTGCCATCTTGTTTTCATTATGTAAATATTGCACTGTTGTCTCTACTGTCATTGTACTTGTATTACAAATTATGTAATATTTTACATGTATTAAATGTCCTGCTATTGGAGCTTTTCTCCCTAGGCCTTCACTGAAAATGGGTTTTATTCCCAATCAGACTTTTCTGCTATAGTCAATATGAGCTATTAGGTTACTGCCTTATTTATAATAATGTAGTTTTAATCAACCTTTTCTAAACTGTTTTCCATGGTAACGGTTGTTGTACTAGCAAGCTATACAGGGTAGAAGAGACTCCTTTATCTATAGCAACAGCCTCCAATTTATCTTATGGAAACTCTGGATATTCCTAGGAAAGCTGAGAGACATAATCTGTCCAAAGGTTTTTGGAACAGTCCTGTGGCCTTTGCTCACTGGGCCGTACTTTCTATATCTCCTATGGGAATATTTTA
Organism: Protopterus annectens; assembly: GCF_019279795.1. NCBI lineage: Eukaryota > Metazoa > Chordata > Ceratodontiformes > Protopteridae > Protopterus > Protopterus annectens. Next base: position 93,925,971 of record NC_056726.1, on the reverse strand, counting down.
CGGGGTGTTCTACCCCAAGTGATTTTTCAAAACACTGAGAAGCAATGGCCTTATCCCAAGGCCTCCACCACTGCTAAGCTCCTCACAATTTCACTGAAAGTGAGTCCAGCTTACACTGTGAAGGACGTATTGATTTTCCTTCATCTATTTTTACAGTTAGCAGTGACTTATTTCATTTCATTTTGTTAGTGTATTCTGCATACCACAATCACTTGAGGTTAAGAGGACAGTATCATCTGAAAACAGCAACAATGCAACTCTCACATATCCAGACTTGACACTGTCCATATGTAAGCTAGAATAAAGGCTAGATCTTTTTGTTCTTAATGAAACAACGAGCTAATGAACGGACTCGCCTATCCAGCACTCTGGCATATACTTACTTAGGGAGGCTGAAAGGCAGGATCCCTCTCTAAGTGTGAAATATTTTTCTCTCCTGATTTTTGAAAAACAAGGACCACTATCCCTATTTAAGAATAGCATGCAACATTAACAAGGCATATTTATATGAGAAATAAAGTCCCCCTTAGAAGCTTATATCTCACATCATATAGTCCTAGCTGTTTAGGCCTTTCTACAAAATAGATGCTCCTTTTCCTTTGAATAAATTATAAATGTTCATGTACATCTTTAGATTTTCCTATATGTTTTCCTTTGTTTTAATTTCCAAAATAGTTAGGTTTTCTAATACTGTGACAGGAACGTACTCCATTCTAAGTCAAACAGCAACTAAAGTTAATGATTTCTGTTTTGTTTCAATTGTTAATGTTTTGAAAGAGTACTTTTCTCAGTACATGCAATGTATCTAGAACTTGTTTCTTCTGTTGTTCATGTGGAGTTATCTGTAGTGTTCGCATATTTAAGCATGTTTGAAAATCCTTTTCTTTGTTAGTCATGTTGCCTCTAGTACTGTTGGAATTCCACATTGCCCTAGTTTCTGCTTGCATAACTTGGTCTTCTATAATGTTATGCCTATCAGTACAGAGGAAACTATACACACTAGCCGTAATTATTTCAGTATTTATTTCTACTTTTATCCTTTATTCTTTGACTAGAATCACTGTTTTTTCTTGTTTCCATTTTTTTACCATCAGTATTGGTTGATTCCATGTGATCAGTGTTTCATCCTTTTTTAATAATTTTTTGTGGTTCATATTTCCAGTGCTTCTCATCTACTTGCCTTGTGTAGTGTTTGCAGAATGCATTTTAGTGTATAGACCCTCTGCCTTAAGTATATCATAATCAGTATCAAGATGTGTAACTGTTTCCAGTTCTGAACTACAGAATCTATATGTGTCTGTATCGCTCACATTTTCTATAGATTTTGTAAGACAGAGAGTATATAGTCTAGTATCTTGAGCTGCCGCTATCAACCTTTCATAGGTTCATAGGTTCATAGGTTGGTACTAGGCTATCGGTCCTAGGGCCTATAGAAGTCTAGCCATAACAATTCCCCTGGATATTTCTTCCCACAATATTTACTTCTCTGGACCCCTGTCTAGCAGGGCGACTGACATGATCCCCGGGGTGAATTTCCGATCTCCCATCCAATCATCAAGGTTCCTTTTGAAGAGGGCCAAGGAGGCACTCTGCTTGACATGTATGGGCAGTCTATTCCAGAGTCTGGGGAGTCTCTGGGTCAGGAACCTATCCCTCCAACATGTTTTGTTTATTGTGATGACAAGATTTAGATCCCTGGAGCGTGTGGCTCTGAGGGATTGGGATTTCTTTAAGTGGAGCATGTTTTGGTTTAAATCCACCACCTCTCCCTAATTTCATGTGTGAAATGATTAGCATACTTTGTTTGAGCAGTCCTCTATACTTGCCACTATTAATTCAGTCTTTCCAATTTTTTCTCCTTTTCTTTCTGACTACAATCTTTATATTCTTTCTTATCCTTTTAGCACTTTCTGTTTCAACATGCTTTTGACTACTTTTATTTGATGTCCATATATGCTACTTTCTGAAATTCTTCTGCTAGACTGAATAAGGATTTGTTGTCTTCAGGGATTAGAACTCAGAATATTTTGGGATTTGATATTGACAGCAAGTACATAAATTCAGTGATTGCAAACCTACACTTATAGCCTGTTTCAAGAAGACCTATGCCTCCTTTCTAGTGAAAGATTTGTATACAAAATCTTGGCATATGCTGTTTTTCTATCAATTGATAAATATGAAGCAGTTTTCTTGTTTTCATATCTGATCCAACACTTTTTGTGAGCACACAGTTATAGCAATGGTATAAGAATAAGAAGATCGAACTGAAGTAAACCCTGAAGGTTTATTTTTGTATACTGGTGCAAATGTCAATATAGTTTTAATCTTCCAAAATATATTTTTCCATTTAAGTAGCTAGAATAGTCGGGAAAACTCCATCTTAATATTGTTATTCCTTATAAGTCTATAACATTGTATTAATCATAGGCTGTAAAAACATAATATTTCTAACCAACATTTTTTCCTACAACTGATACCTTTTTCACTTGCTGTCAAAAAAATCATCAATTTGTTATTAATGCACAAAAATCATTTACAATTTCCATGTTTTTATTACTTGAAAGTCTAACTTATGAAAGAACGATATTGTCGTTAATTTTTGCAATAATCATGTTTTCTGCAGATTTTTCTTTCTTTTTGAAGGCATCATGCATGATATTAATAAACTTTAAAATGATAGCTTATCTGCCTTTGTCACTATCATCTTGATTTAGAAATCATTACATATTTAGCCACATTAACTCAATATCATCATCTACATCACTTATATTGAAATAAAAGTACTTGACCCAACACCAAGTCTAGTAGGGTACTCTTCTATATAATCTGCTGGACATTGTCTGTACTCATACGCTGTTTCTAAGACTTGGAACTCCTTATTTCTATCCATCAGGCCAATACCCTCCCTTTCATCCTTCAAAACCATCCTCAAAGACTTCTTAGCCAAAAGGTGGTATCTGTTCTTGCTCAACACCAAGATGAACTCTATTCCTAAATGTGGACAAATACCTCTTCATACCTTACTTCTCCTTACTTTCCCTTCTTCACTTACCTCCTTACTTCTATCAGTTTCTTTCCCCTGGCTTTCTCTCTAAATATACCATAAGCCTAATTTTTTTCTTACTTCATATTGCAGCTCCTGTTTGTATTATACTAACAACTTTAAGTTCTCTAGAAACTGGCTAAACTTTCTCTAACTATGAACTCACTGTCATATAATTCTAGCTAATGTTTTCATACTATGTTTAATTTGGTATAATTATTACAACTGTATTTGTATTTGTATTATATTTAAAGGATGTAAAATTATTGTTCATAAAATGTTTTGTAATTCTTTGGAGCTTTTCTTCCCGGGCCTCTGCTGAAAATGGGCTCGTACCTATTTGGGCTTTCCCAGTAACCAAATGTCAATAAATACATAAAATTAATATTTTGCATACTATTCAGCATGGATGATATGCACAAATTCATTTTCATTTCATGAAAGTGCCTAGCTATCAGGCCCTTTACAGTTCAAAATAGATAGCACATGTAAAACAAATATGCAATATAAATAATACAGCTAAAACAGAGTTTAAACTATAATAATCTGAATTAGATAAAGAATTAACATCCTTCCATGGATTTAAGAGAACCCTTTAATGTCATGATGCTTAAAAGACCACCAAAACAGGGCTTTAGTGTCACAAGCCCCTGTCCTGGAAGGTGTCTGATTCTGCCCAACTTACGGAAAGGTATGCAAAAGATCATCTACCAGATGTTTATAAATGTTAACTTTGAGAAAAAACACTGTCATTTTAAATAAAGATTTGAGTGGGCATGTCAGGTAAAGGGGCTAAGGGTTCTTTTAAGCAAATGAGACCTAGCTGTACAGAACTTAGACAGTTAAAACACGAATCTTAAAAAATGACCAAGCCAGCCCATTATTTGCACCATTAGAGTGATATAATGAATCTGGAAGAACCAATCAGAATATTTTCTGCAGACTGGCAAGTTTGGGATCCCACAGTGAATAAGAAAAAAATAAATAAATAAATGAATGGACACATAAATATATAAAATAAATAATAGTATCCAAAAGGTCATGGTAGAGCAATACAGTAGCATAGTCATGAGAAGAGGTGCATTCAGTAATGTCACAGGATGTCACTGTCAAGATTATTCTCCTGTTTTAACTTCTCTACAAGCTTTGCATTTTTGAACTGAATGAAAGGTTGTTAATATTCTTTTGGCTCCCTAATAGACTTCCAGGCAGAAAAAGGTGCCTGCTGCCAATTTCTTACCTTTCTGGAAGTCTCTAAGGTTGTGACCATGTCAGGCTTTACTTTCTTTTAAGTCTGCTGTGTTAAAGGGCAGTGGACTTTGGTGACTGTCTCTAGCGGTCCTTCACTTACACATATGCCAAAGTTACTTCTCTCCAAGTATTGTTCCATTAAAGAACATTACACTTTGACAATCGGTTCCATTTGTCTCAAACTTGTACATAAAGTTCACTTGGCCAGCCATATAATTATATTATATTACCTGTAACATATTTTAGCAGAACTCATTTTAAACTGATCGCATGGCTGCACTCTGCTGGCTTACAACATTTGCATGAGCTATTGTTTTGCTTCTTTCCTGCTTCAGTGATTACTGACTCAGCATCCAGAGGGCAAGCACATTTTAACAATACTTTTCTTTTTTGCCTGGGATTGCAAACAGGCTAATTTAACCTCAAAATATCAGAATTTAAGTGTGAAGCAGTTACTTTTAGCTTACTTGACTTGTGACTTTGTAGTCTAATATTGCTATGTTCCTATATTATTATAACTGTTAAGCAAGTGCTAGCTAAACTACTTGTTCAACCGAACACGCAACTTGAACTTGTATTACAATATCTTATCTCTTATGTTAAAGGGTTCATATAAGACTAAAATATCCCCTACTCTTACACATGGATTGTTTTCTGTATTTCACTTTTGTGATTTATGCAATCACTAAATAAATGGCTTTTCTGACACTTTTTTCATCTAACGCCTGTTTCATATTCCTTAGTATAGGGATATTATAGGGAAATGCATACTTTGTATTATATATCAGCTAAGCAGTTTGCATTAAGTATGAATCGTGCTAGAGCTGTAAGTCCAACAGCCTGTTATATTGGGTGTCTACCAAAGAAAGCAATTAGTACCCCTTCCATTTGTTGTTAAACATTTGTCATAGTATTCCCAATATTTTTTATTACTCTACGTACATGACTGAAAGGAAGCTTTTCTGACATTTTGCAGATATATTCTAACATTGTTAAGAGGCATTTGTATGACATTTGCTGGCTTTATGGACTGTATATTCCATTCTTTTTCTGGGAGGTGCTCAAATTGTTTTGCCATTAACTTGTGTGCCTCCAGCTCTGTCTGCCAACATCCTTCCTTCACTAATCTTTTCATGCAGTATTCAATAAAGTACTGGCACTCTCTTAAAACATTTTGTCTGTTCACTGTCTGCTCACTCTAATTTCTTCATCGCTTCCACATAACTGTGTTTGCTTTACTGCACCCTTGCTTTGACTGTACAATGTGATGACCTGTTAGACTCTCCTACATTTAGACCTGAAAGTTACTTTATCATATGAACTTTGACACTTGGGCTACTAACCCCATCATTCTAAATGGGGACCTCTGTCTTATTTTGTTAATTATACCCATCTGCACAATGAGCATAACCTTTGCCCTGAAGTGACATATACCACTCCACACTCACATTTAATTTTCCCTATCTTTACAGTGCCTCTGGGTCAATGTTTGTAAAAAGGGAGACATAACTAACTACTGGCTCATGCACTGTCACTGTGATATCCTAACTGAGTCAAAACCCATGAAAAGCAGGATGCACCCATCCTTACTGGATAACCGCTTAACTACAAATACTTCTAGAGATACTGACTAAATAACTCCAGTTTGATTTTCATCTGGGGTGCTTTCTGTGCAGAGTCTGCATGTCTTCCCTGCAGTTGCATGGGTTTCCTTGGGGTGCTCTAGTTTCCTCCCACACTCCAAAGACATGCAGTAAGTAGACTGGACATTTTAAATTAGCCACAGGTGTGAGTCTGCGTGTGAGTGAGTGATAAGGGTGAACTACTATGACAGGGTTAGCCACCCTGTGGTGTAAACCTTGATTCAAGATGATTGCCACTGTTGAATTGACACCCTGACTCCATGTGCAAAATGGGGACAAATGGGTTGAGGACGGATGGATGGATACTGACCAAATAAGAGAAGAAAATTAAATGTGACACCATGCCTTTGGTTAAAAGATACTTAATGATTCTGCACTTGATCATGTAGTTCAGAGCATCACAAAAAAAAAACGAGAAACATATTCCTGATACAATATTTGGCATTAATAATTTCATTGTTGTTCAGGTACATCTACATAACTACCTCAGGCTATGACTGTGTCCTGCCTTCTTAGTCAAGCAACATGTTAGACCTATTGTGGATATTTTCTTAAACCAAGTAGCAATCTGTTATAAGTTCTTCAGATTACATACTGTATCTATTAAATCAGGAGAGCAGCATGCATACATATGTTAATCCTCAAACTTAAAAGTTGTTCACCAGTGGCAGTCTGCAACTCCTCATATAATATAGCCTTGCTACAAACAACAGGTAACAAATATGCATATTTATAGCCTAACAGCACTAAAGGACCACTAATGTGTTTCATAAAAAAGTTTCCCTTACTGCCACAAACACAATGCTGTTAGTCTGCCTCACATTCAAAGTATTATACCTTGACTTCTGTCCCTCTTTGTCTAGGAGACCAACATTTAACACTGGCCACTGTCAATTACAGTTACAAAACTAGGGTTGTTATCATTAAGACGACCTGCCTTCAGTGCAACAACAGGGAAACAGTCTTCTGCAAAACTGTCCAATCCTACTGGAACATGTTAGCCCTGGAGATAAGATATGAAAAAAAAAAAAAAAAAAAAAAAAAAAAATATATATATATATATATATATATATATATATATATACTCTTAACATTTGTTTACTTGGAACAAAGCAAGACAATTTTCAGCAGAGGCCAGGGAGAAATGCTCCAGATGCATGCCTTTGCAACATGGGAGACAGCAAGGACATGCAGACTCCACAAAGAAGGCACCCCAGACAAGAATCAAACCAGAGAACCTCTATATATATATATATATATATATATATATATATATATATATATATATATATATATATATATATATATATATATATATATTAAAATAAATATAAAATAAATATTGGCCATTTGAAATGCTTCCCCTGTAAGGCTCAATAAATGTAAAATGTGAAGGTGGGAGAGCGATAAGGCAGGATATCCACTATAAAGTACGGTGTCAATGTTGAAGTTGCACTGAAAAGCTGCTAAACACCATATGATGAAAAAATACTTTCAATATGTCAACCAATTCCTCGAGTCCACACTATGGTCAATAAATCCACTCAGTAGTTATAAATACATCCAAGTGCTGAAAACACATATGAACCAACTTTCCGTCAGTTTTCACTTGACCAGCTGTTTACATAAAAAACAGTTCGACCAAATAGATATATAAAACTTAAATTTATTCAAACACAAGAAAAACAGCAAGCGCTTTCACCCGTAGGCTTCATCAGGCCATTAATGATTATACATTTAAATTACTTGTATACATTTATATACATTTGTTAATGGTGACATCACTTCCTACTAGTAATTACCATTGTATTAGTCAGTGGCACTTTAATTGTATAACATCTTCAAAACATTTCATAGCGCTTAGCCGTATAAACAGAAAATCCTATTTATACCAGTACTTAAGAATGTACATACTACTATAAGTGCATGATTTTTTATTATACCCAACCACTTCCCATGCTAATGTATATGAAAAATACACAAAAACATATATATAAAATATAACATCAACTTAACCTCTCATAAAAACAATATACAAAAAGAACATATATATAAAGATATGTAATCCATACTTCTGATAATGGAGGATGTAGCTTAAAAAATATAACTTAGAAAACTAGATGTACCACCTCGTATAAAACCCTATAGATAATTAATATTACTACTTCAAATGAATCTAATTCCATACATAGCAAAATATAAAAAATCTAATTCCATGCACAGTAATGTATAAAGAGACGGTGGTCTTATTAGCTATGTACCTAAAATAACTTTTAGGACTAGGTTTAGGAATAAAAAATGATCATGAAAATCTAATATATCAATTAACATGGACCCTATTGATTCAATAAATGAATCTACTTTCAAACGCAACATGTCGTAAAACTATGGATTAACGTTAATAACTGATAAATAAATATAACAGTAGGGCACAGGCAGGTCTATGACTACAATATATATGCTATATCTACCTATTGAGCATAATTATAAAATTTGCAGTTACACCTATGTTAAATATAAAAATCTATAAAAAACAAATAACAAAAATTACATTTTCCACATGGTCGAGTGTTGGCAGTGTTATTACTCATCCGTGGCATAAAATCAACTCTATTAGAACTGCAAAGCATTCTATGTAAATTTAACTTATTCTTATAAGTAAATTTGGGTGCATCTCCTACTGCCTCTAAAATTATTGGATCAACTTGTAGAAGGTCCCAATACTTCATACAGGCACTTCTAACCTCATTGTGTGTAATAAATGGCAACTGTAGGCCAACGGTTGCGAAAATTATTCCTTACATATGTTGTTTGCTTAACACTTTTGCTTTGGTCAGCAAAATATGGATATGCACGTCCTTCTCTTTAGACTTCTATGTCAGTTAAACCTTCTTTTATTTCCTGAGGTTTATACGAGCTTTCTAAAAATTGTCATTTAAGTTTTATCATCTCCTGATTATATCCTTCCTGTGTGGCATTCAACCTAGATACCCGCATGGCTTGCCCTTTAACCACATTCTTAAATACATAACCTGGATGCATGCTGGATCTATGCAAGTAAGAACTCCTATGGCATGTTTTTCTATATACTCCTGTATTGATGTAACCATTAAGGATTTTTTCCACATAAACATCCAAATAAGATACAAAACTCTGTGATGCTGTCATTGTAAACTCTAGATATTGTGTCAATGAGTTCATCTCTTGTACAAAATGTTTCAGTTGTTCTTCGCTTGATTTCCAAATTAAGAAAAGGTCATCTAAAAAACGAACATAGAATCCTACATGCTTCTTATAAGAATCCAGTGTAAATAATAATCTATTCTCCCAGTCAGTGTGTAATTTTTGTTATACGATAGATCAGTCAGCAAGTTTTGTGCATGCCATAACACAGCAAGTTTTTAAATTTCACTGCAATGCAAATTGCAAAACTATGCACGTGGTGTATTTAGCCACATGCCAGTCTTGCCCAGCATTTTATGTGGGCAAGACGGATAGACGGTTAAGGAAAAGGATTAGAGAGCATTTTTATAATATTAGGATAGGGTCAGATAAAAATGCATTATCCAAACATATAATTAATAATTCAGTGCAACATAAATTCAAATTCATGGTGATGCATGTTAATATTCCTACAGTCAGGAGAGGACCCATACGTAACATAACTGAACAACATGAGAGCAGATGGATTATTAGGCTGAGGGCTCATCGGGAACCAGGTCTTAATGACAGAATTCCTATTAAACCTATGCTAAGGGCTAGGAATTTAAAAGTTAATAAATATTAAGATTAGTATTTTATATTCTTTTACCATATTAAATGGATTGTGACATAGTATCATGTTTTTTACAGATTTTTATATTTAACATAGGTGTAACTGCGAATTTTATAATTATGCTCAATAGGTAGATATAGCATATATATTGTAGTCATAGACCTGCCTGTGCCCTACTATTATATTTATTTATCAGTTATTAACGTTAATCCATAGTTCTACGACATGTTGCGTTTGAAAGTAGATTCATTTATTGAATCAGTAGGGTCCATGTTAATTGATATATTAGATTTTCATGATCATTTTTTATTCCTAAACATTGTCCTAAAAGTTATTTTAGGTACATAGCTGATAAGACCACCGTCTCTTTATACATTACTGTGCATGGAATTAGATTTTTTATATTTTGCTATGTATGGAATTAGATTCATTTGAAGTAGTAATATTAATTATCTATAGGGTTTTATACTAGGTGGTACATCTAGTTTTCTAAGTTATATTTTTTAAGTTACATCCTCCATTATCAGAAGTATGGATTACATATCTTTATATATATATATGTTCTTTTTGTATATTGTTTTTATGAGAGGTTAAGTTGATGTTATATTTTATATATATGTTTTTGTGTATTTTTCATATACATTAGCATGGGAAGTGGTTGGGTATAATAAAAAATCATGCACTTATAGTAGTATGTACATTCTTAAGTACTGGTATAAATAGGATTTTCTGTTTACACGGCTAAGCTCTATGAAATGTTTTACAGTTGTTATACAATTAAAGTGCCACTGACTAATACGATGGTAATTAATAGTAGGAAGTGATGTCACCATTAACAAATGTATATAAATGTATACATGTAATTTAAATGTATAATCATTAATGGCCTGATGAAGCCTACGGGTTAAAGCGCTTGCCGTTTTTCTTGTGTTTGAATAAATTTTTATATATCTGTTTGGTCGATCCGTTTTTTATGTAAACAGCTGGTGAAGTGAAAACTGCCGGAAAGTTGGTTCATATGCGTTTTCAGCACTTGGATGTATTTATAACTACTGAGTGGCTTTATTGACCATAGCATGGACTCGGAGAATTGGTTGACATATTGAAAGTATTTTTTCATCATATGGTGTTTAGCAGCTTTTCAGCACAACTTCAACGTTGACACCGTACTTTACAGTGGATATCCTGCCTTATCGCTCTCCCACCTTCACATTTTACATATATATATATATATATATATATATATATATATATATATATATATTTATATAGGTTTACTATCAAATGTTTGAAAGGCCAATAGTTGAAAGTAACATACCTGAATACCATATATGTGAAAATCCTTTAGTCGATTGTCATAAGCACCCATTCAGAATATCGAAACTACAATGCAATTCGAATAAATAAACTTGATCACTTCATTGTCATCGCTGAAAGCCCAAATCGCCAAAAACCCATTTTGCTGAATTTCATTTCATCCGAACATAGTAGTGGCAGGGTATATGCCCTTTCCCCACTGTAGTGTGATCCTGGAGTTAGAATATATAGTTGGGAGGGTGTGGGGGGCACAGCCCCCCCACCTAGCTTGGTTTCATACTGACCAGTTTCTGTTAAGAGGGTTAGTAAGTAGTGTTTAATAACACTGGGTTTGGTTTGGTGGAGGTTTGGTATCGCAAAGGGTAGAAAAATGTTGAAAATGGTCGAAAAATGTTGAAAAATTTAGATTTTTGACCATTTGAATGCTTTACATTCTGAATTTCGATATTATGATTCTATATTATGATAGCTTTACATTCTGAACGTCAGCTATTTGATAGTATATATATATATATATATATATATATATATATATATATATATATATATATATACTGGAGGCTTCAAAGCAGACTGCAAGCATACAACAAATGACTCGTCAACCACTAAATTAAGCGCTTTTATTCTTTTTTAATTAAACTGGGAACTTCATAACAAATATCAAACAAGCTTTTCAATCATCTTTAAATATCCCTCCAGAATTATGTAAACCAATCAAATCATCATTAATTTAAATAAACCCAATAAAGGTTAAGTAACACACCAAAAGTCTTAAAAACAACTAATTATATGTATGTAAATATTTTTACTTTATATAAAATTCATAATGTTAAAAATATCTATATAATTGTCATTTTTAGTAAACATTTTAGATTAATATTCCCATTTAATCCTGGGTAGTGGTCTGCCCTTAATAAAATCTGCCACTTACATTCTCTAACCTCTAAAATGTTGTTACAGCTAAAGACAAAACTACTTGTGTTAACCTGTTCTAAAATAGTAAAATGAAATTTACAAAAAAATTCCACACTCAATACTATGCCTAGCTAAAGCATTAGTCTTATCAAAATCTTTTATCGCCTTAACATGCTCCTGAATTCTAAAACGTAACTCTCTTGAGCTCTTATCTATACAAAAGTGTGGATATGTATCACATTTTGCAACATAAACAATGCAGTTACTATGACAGTTCAATTGTCTTTTGGACTTGTAAACAAAAATCTATATGCTCAAATTAAAGAGAACTGGCATTACTAACAAAAGCAACACTGCTTACACTTGGTGCAGGAAAAAGTAACATACGCAGCACTACCTAGCCTATATTCGTTAACCAAGTCCCTTTCAAGTGAAACCTTCAGATTTTGGGACTTTTTAAAAAACAAATTGTGGAACATAACTTATAATTTTACTGAGCTCTGGATTTCCTAAAATTATCTTCCAGTTAGTTTGGATGATAGTTTTGATGGCTTGACTGTCAACAGTAAGCTGCACAGGAAATGCACATCTTTTGTCATCACACAACATAACTTTCCCATGGCCATTATTAACTTATTTACCAAACTGTATGCCCTTAATTAAAATTCAGGGAAATTGCAATTCTCTCTTACTGAAAACTTCATTTGTAATCAAACCTAACTCTATTTATGGATATCTTCTATTTCCAAATAATTTAGTAAGAAATTCAAATTCCTGTAAAAAAAACTTTTTCCTTTCTGCTGATTCTACTTAGTCTAATCAGCTGACCACAAAAAATTTAAATGTCATCTTTTTTTGGGTAATGGCTTAGAAAATGAAGATAATTGTAAATGTAGCCTTCCTGAAAATGCTACTTTAGAATTTTTGCATTTCTATATTCATAGTTGTTGTTGTATCTTTCGGCTTTTAGAGGTTAGAGGTCACCACAGCGGAACTCCGGTCCGCTAATGATTGGCAGTAGATTTTTACATACCGAGTTTCCAGCTCTGACGCACAACCTTCAACGAAGGTACGCCCATTCACACATGTCTCAATACAGAAGACGCTTTAGCTGAGAATCGAACAGGACAACGTCATACTGTGAGGCGACAACGCTACCGCAGCACCACAACCACAGTATATAAATACTGACATTTAAAAAATTAATATTAACACATTTGCCACTGACAGTAAAGAATAACCAAGAAACACTTTTATTAATGCTGGTAACAAAATCATCAAATAATTCTGCATTAGCCCCCAAATAAAAATTAAATCATCAATATAATGCTTATAATATTTAACATGTTTAAAAAGTGGGAGGGATATCAAAATGCTATTCTCCCACCACCACATTACCAAGTTCGCAAAGGCATGGGCTACTTTGGCCCCCATTGCTACTCTGGTGAGTTGCTGGTAGCTATGTTCCTTGAAAAGAAAAAAAAATGCTTTTTAACACAATATCCTTTAACACAATAGTATTGACAGTCACTAGATTTTACTTATCTTGCCGAAATATAACTTAACAAACTCCAACCTTTCTTTTTGGTGATACTTGAATATAAGGATGCTGAAAAATGACCACAGGTGGCAAGACAAATCCAAGGAACAAAATATAATCCACAGAGATAAGTTTTAATTCATAAAAACAAGTAGTGTAAGAGCTTTCGTCTTGCGTCTGTGAGCAAGACTTCATCAGACAAACAGAATAAATGCAAAATGCAGCTATTTAAAGTGTCATATGCTGAACTGCTGAACATCAATTAGCTTCTAAAAACAAAAGTTACAAATATTTCAAAACATTTCAATATAAATACAAATGCTAAATGAATAAGCATGAATAAGTAAGCAAGCATGTAAAAAACTGACCAAGAATGAACATGCACCTGAGGATGACCTGATTTTAAAAATAATATAAAAAACTTTGTTTATAAACTGTGCTAAATAATTACTTGAAGGGCAAAATAAGCAATTCATTTAAAAGAAGCAATTCATTCAAAATAAGTGCTCACTAGTAAACTCAGCTATTACCCAGCCTGTCAGTTAACTAATATAATACAAAAAAATTCAAAGAGTATAAAAAAGTAATTCTAGTAAGGTCCACTGATGTAAACAAACAACAAATGTACAGAAGAAATGGTCGATTACCTCTGCAGACTCTTCAGTTTTAAAACACAAGACAAGGAACATAAATAATTTAGTCCTGGAGCATTGTAGGCATTCAATTTTATTTGCCATAATAATTTGCACAGTTTAGCTTAAGGTTCAGGGGTCCCCCCCTGGGGTCTTGTTCAATTTTATCAATCACCCTAAACTTGAAACTGTGCTGGGTGTGTTTGTGCACATGCTTAGTCAGTGCATTCTCTAATTTTAACTTCCTGATGCTGTAAATATGTTTTTAGATCCTGTTTTACTGATGTAGAAACAAGGGCAGAGGTTCCAGGTTGCCAAATAGACCACTCCCTTGGTGGCACAATTAAATGTTTTATTTATGTAATATTTTCTCCCTCTAATGGAGAAGGCATTACCCACCTCCATAAATCTACACTGGGAGCAGCTCTTGCATTTATACATGCCTGGAGCTCTTGTAACTGGGATCTTACCCCTCTCCAACAAGCGTTTAAGGTTCTGCCCTATTCTATAGACAATTCTAGGTCTGGATTCAAGAATAGAAGTCAGATCTGTATCTGAACTAAGTAGAGTCCAATTTTTATACAAAATTTGTTGTATTAACTTAGCATCGATAATGAATAATGTGATAAACGTCACCTTGGGTGGGTTTGCATTGTATGATTGGCTCTGGTCAATTAAAGATATCACAGTGTTGTTGGCTACATGCCTAGTTGAAAGTATTGGACTAAATACTCCATTGTTTCTCTTGTGTTGGACCTCAAATATCATCTCTTCTAAAAGTTGGCTAGGGTATTCCCGTTTCAGAAACATTAAACTACTGGTGTAATGAAGAAAGGAATTGGAGTAAGTGGATTTTCCGTGAATCTTAGCTTTGAACACTTGGTTCCCTCTATATTTATATAAGTCTACATCCAGATACACTATGTTCTCTGTACTTGAACTATATGTAAAGGATAAAAAACTTGTAGAGGCATTCAAATAATCAATACATTTGGGAATGTCTTCCATAGTGCCATCAAACATAATGAACACATCATCCAAATATCTAGTGTAGCAGTAGATATTGGCACTAAACTCATTGTTGTTAAAGACAAAGTGTTGCTCCTAATGGGCCATCACAAGGTTAGCGAAGCTAGCCCCACATGGAGACCCCATTGCAACACTCGTCTTTTGTAAATAATATCTCCCTTCGAACATTAAATAATTGTTTGTCAAAAGTAAATCCAAAAATACCTGTACTAGCTCAATTTCTCTTACTGAACTACTCTTATCCGTCATAAAATTGGAAACCCATTCAATTCCTGTATCCACAGGTATGACTGTATACAGGTCCTTAATGTCAATGGTCAGGAAAACACTGTGACCTCTGTATTCGAGGTCATTGACATTACTTAGAAAGGACCAAGAGTCTTTGTAAATATGGTCCACACATTCAGCCAGGTTCTTTAAAACTGTGTTGACATACTTAGCAATGGGATAAGTAATGGAATTTCTTCCGTCCACAATAGGCCAGAGCGGTGGGTCCTCTAAGCTCTTGTGAACCTTCGGAATTCCAAAAATTATAGGCGTCAGTGGGGCCAAGCACGACAATTAATTATACAGGTCCAATGAAATCCTAAATTCTATGAACAAGTCATTCAAACAAACCTTCACTTTCTGTTGTGATTTGTTCATTTCATTCAATGAGGCTGATGTATAATTGTCAGTATTCAACAATCTCAACATATGATCTCTATAATTGAATTCGTCAAAAAACACAAGGCCACCTCCTTTATCTGGTTTGACTATTTTAACATTCTGAAAATGCAAATAATTCAACCTATCACAGTCTAACTCATTAAAATTCAATGTTTTACTGGAAGAGACAGATCTACTACTATCTAAAATGTCACATAAATCCAATTCACATACACGTTCAAAAGTCAACAAGGCAGGAGGCAAAGGTGGGTTAAATACACTGGGTATTCTGCATTCTCTATCTGCTATGGGTTGGTTTATAAACATACTCTCCAAATTTAATTTACATGTGAAGAGTTTTAAATTAATGACTGTCCTTGCTAGATTAGCTCTCTGGTCAGGGACAAAAGTTAAACCTTTGGCAAGAATTTCAACCAAAGGTGTGTCTACAGCCATGCTTAAATAGTTAAATATTTTAAAGTCCTGGTCACTATTAAACACAATACTATAAGAACTGGCATTGACTCCATCAGAAGTGCCAGCTAGGTCATAGCTGACCAGAATAGCAACTACCTCTGGGATGACCAGTTCATTCTCAGGCCCTTTGCATTCAATGGTCTCGGGTTGTTGGACGAATTGGTATGGAAGTGGCATCGGTTGTAAAAATTTTGAGAACTATTCTCGTGATTCTGAGGGTTGTTGCCAAAAATAGGTTCTTTGTTAGGTGAAGCAAAGTCCCGGCTGTTGGTCCTTTGATTGGTGTTATTCCCTTGGTTGGCATTAGTGACAATACCCCTTGAAGTGTTCTTATTTCTGGTGCTGTTCCGCAATCGGCCATTCCAACTGGAGCCCTCACGTTGTTGCTCCCATGGTTCATTTGCTGCTGCGGCATAGCTGTATTCAGGGGGATGAACATGTGGTCTATCTGGATCTTGGTTAAATTCAATACCATTAGAACGAATCGAGGGATTAAGCCAAACCTGGGCAGGTGGAGGTTTAGGATAGGCTGATCCCTTACTGTAGTCATTACTGTCCCTTACCATTTTTTATTTATTTTTTGTGGCTTTTAGCTTGGATATCTGACCTTTAATACTTGTAAAAATGTGGTCATATTCATACTTGTATCTATCAAAATCTGGGTCCAGTTTAATACCTTGGTCAAGTGCTTCTATCTCTTCATTCAGTGCCTTAATAATGACTGTATACTGTTTGATGTACAATTCAATCAACTCAAAGCCATGTTTATCAAATAAGCATAATAAATTCTGATGAAAAACAGAATCGCTTACTAGACCTGTTGCTGCTCAACCCTTTAGGTACCTGGCGTCTTTGTAAGCATTCCCTGAAGCAGGCAATTTCTAATTGCAGCTTTTTAACTTTAAAGAGGTTGTTGTCAAACATTTCTAATTTTTCTACAATATTGAAATTAATGGCTTCACTAGGCTGCTTGCCATTTAAACAGGAACTGTCAGTATATTGTCATACCTGTGGATATGGATAAGGGTAGTTCAGTAAGAGAAACTGAGCTAGTACAGGTATTTTTGGATTTAATTTTGACAAACAATTATTTCATGTTCGAAGGGAGATATTATTTACAAAAGACGGGTGTTGCAACAGGGTCTCCATATGGGGCTAGCTTCGCTAACCTCGTGATGGCCCATTGGGAGCAACACATCATCTTTAACAACAACGAGTTTAGCGCCAATATCTACTACTACACTAGATATTTGGATGATGTGTTCATTATGTTTGATGGCACTATCAAAGACATTCCCAAGTTTATTGATTATCTGAATGCCTCTATGAGTTTTTTTATCCTTTACATATAGTTCAAGTACAGAGAACATGGCGTATCTGGATGTAGACTTATATAAATATAGAGGGAACCAAGTGATCAAAGCTAAGATTCACAGAAAATCCACTTACTCCAATTCCTTTCTTCATTACACCAGTAGTCACCCTTATCAACAAAAGAAATATGTTGTTAAGGGTCAGTTGGTGAGGGCGGCCCACATGGTTTCTGATGACGATTAATTTTTTGTGGAATGTCAAACCTTGAGGGTATGTTTCTGAAACGGGAATACCCTAGCCAACTTTTAGAAGAGATGATATTTGAGGTCCAACACAAGAGAAACAATGGAGTATTTAGTCCAATACTTTCAACTAGGCATGTAACTCTCAACACTGTGACATCTTTAGTTGAGTGGAGCCAGTCATATAAAGCAACCCCACCCAAGGTGGCTTTTATCACATCATTCAGTATGAATGCTAAGTTACTACGACAAATTTTGTATAAAAATTTGACTCTGCTTAGTTCAGATACAGATCTGACTTCTATTCTTGAATCCAGACCTAGAATTGTCTATAGAGGAGGGCAGAACCTTAAAAGTTTGTTGGAGAGGGGTAAGATCCCAGTTACAAGAGCTCCAGGCATGTATAAATGTGAGATCTGCTCCCAGTGTAGATTTATGGAGGTGGGTAATGCCTTCTCCATTAGAGGGAGAAAATATTACATAAATAAAAGATTTAATTGTACTACCAAAGGACTGGTCAATTTAGCAACCTGCAACCTCTGCCCTTGTTTCTACATCTGTAAAACTGATCATAGATTCAAGGACAGTGTCTACAAACATACAGTATCAGGAAGTTAAAATTTGAGAATGCACTGGCTGAGCATGTGCACGAACACTCCCAGCACAGTTTCAAGTTTAGGGTGATTGATCAAATTGAACAAGATCCCAGGGGGGACCCCTCACCCTTACGCTAGAACTGTGCGAATTATTATGGCAAATAAATTTGAATAAATTATATAACCATGTCAGATACTAATAGCGACACTGCTTTATTAGTAACTTTAGATGCAGTCTCATTGTTCACATGTATTCCCAATACATCTGGTATGGATTTTTTGAGACTCTTTTTAATTGGGAAGGAAGTACCCAGGCATATGGTTATGAGAATTTTGGCACTTTTGGAATTGATTCTTACAATGTTTTTCTATACAAAGAAAGATATTATCTACAGACAAAAGGGGTTGCCATGGGAACCCCATGTGCAAACTCCTATGCTAATCTTGTATTAGCTTATTGGGAAAACATGTATGTAATAGGCAATGACAATTATAAAACAAAGATAAAATTTTATAAAAGTTTTGTAGATGATGTCTTCCTTGTTTGGGCGGGTAGTGAAGATGAACTTACTGACTTTATCCAATATATCAACAGAACAACTGATTTTTAAGTTTTGAATGTAAAAGTTCTAGCTTTAAAATTGAATTTCATGATGTTCTGATTCAGAAAAGTAGGAGAGATATACATTCTGAGATATATAGGAAGGATTGCTGGAGAAACAACATTTTACATTGTACCAGCATGAATCCTCAACATATTTTTTTCCAATATTGTAACAAGACAAAGCTTAAGGATATCCCACCTTACCACCGATGAAGAGACATTTAGGGGGTGGAGCTAGGAACTAAAATTTCTATTTAAGGAGTAAACTAAAACATTTCAGAGCTTTACCAGAAAGGCTCATCCAGACTCTGCTACACTTTGCTGTGAAGGAAAGGTTAGTTTGCTTTTATTTTTTGTATTACTTTTCTATATTTTGAATACTGTAGTTTGTTTTCTTTAGCTTGTGTTTTGCTTGCATTCTGTTTTAATAGCATATTAAAACTTTAAAAGAGACCACAGCTCTCTCTGTTCTGAGTCAGGCAGAATTTTTTCCCCGCCCTCCCACCCATTTTAGTTGTCTTGTCCCTCCCACCCATTTTAGTTGTCTTGTTAAATACCACTGTCTTTCTAGTTGCCCGCCTCTTATGTTAATCTGACCATATATCTCATTTCTCTCTACTTTCACTGGCTTATGTGAGTAATCACAAAATCATCATTTTTGAAATCCCACCCCTTCAATTATTTAAATTTATTGGCCATCCTACAGTATTTCATAGTACCAAAATACAAAAGTGCCCACCCCTTTCAATCCATCTTGCTGTTTTAAAAATAGTAACTCTCCACTAAACCTTAACTTTTTAAACAGGTAAAACTCAAGTTACCTACTTTCACATCTAACTTCTCTAGTGCACACTGCAGAGTGCATTCTTTTCAATCTTACCTTTAAGCATCCCTGTGACTAGCACTTTCTCTAATACCTGCTGGAAAGCACTAGGAAGCCTTAAACTCATACAAACACTGAACTCTCCTTGTTAACAAGGAGAAATTAATAGTAGGCACTAAACAGCCTATAATTGCAAAGTACCTTGCTAAGGAAACAGCTCCTATACTTTACAAAGAAAAAAAGCCCCAAACCAGGCATGTCCAAGGGTCAGCTTCGGTGATTTCTCCTGTCCACCTGGTGAATCTGGGCATACTGGGGCAATGCAGCAATTGCCTCATGTACACAGACAACCCTCTCCTCCTACCACCCAACACTACAACCTGTGAGAGATGCACTTACATAGCCAAAATGGAAGCAAAGCTCTCTCCACCCAAGATTGTGCTAAACAGTCAAGAGGAGAAGGTTAACACCCACACTACACCTCAAGCAACACATAGCCCTTCTAAACCCACACCACCAACACCCACATATAGCAACACTAAATCCACATATGCAGAGGCCCTTAACTGTAACCTGCCTAAGCAACAAAGACCTCTGAAGCTGAAGCATAAACAAACACCAATCACAACCAATGTGTCACATAGTTCACAACACCAGTGTGCCACCCAGCAACAGCCCCTAAGGCAAGACAATGTACCTAACACTTTAGTCATAGGTGACTCTATAGTCCGGCACACTGATGTCCCTCTCACCAGGTTGAATAAGGAGAAAATTACAGTCAGCTGCCTGTCGGGTGCCAGGATCCGCCACATAACGCATGCACTCAAGTCACTCCACAACAAGTACAAATATGACTCTGTCATTGTCCATGTTGGAGTGAATGACTTGAGACGTACCTCCCTGGACTACATGAAAAGAGACATGGAAGAGCTCTCGGATCATGTGGCCCAGGCAGGTATGACCCTAGCCCTGAGTAGCATCCTGCCTTCCCAGAATGATACCACAATATAAGGATAAAATGATTGACTTCAACAATTGGCTAAGCTTATGGTGTCATTCAAAGGGGATCCAGTATCTGTCTGCCTGGGATGACATGATTGACAGACCACGATGCTTTGCCAGAGATGGTCTGCACCTGTCGCCCTGGGATTCAGGTTACTGGCTAAGGCTCTTGCCACCCCTATAGTGCCTTTTAGGCAAACTTCAAAGGACAAAACCACCACCGTAACAGGTACAAGCATGCAAAATCTGAAGGTAATGCTACTCAATGCTAGAAGTCTAAACCTCAAAATGCACTCTCTCGAGGCACTCCCAAAAAAAAGAAATGTATCTTTCAGAACTAACCTTTCCCCCCCAAAAGGCTTTTTCCCCCCCAAAAAAAGGGGAAAAAGGCCAACCCCCCTTTTCCCAAAAAAACCAAAAGGTAAATAATATCTCCCTTCAACATTAAATAATTGTTTGTCAAAAGTAAATCCAAAAATACCTGTACTAGCTCAATTTCTCTTACTGAACTACTCTTATCCGTCATAAAATTGGAAACCCATTCAATTCCTGTATCCACAGGTATGACTGTATACAGGTCCTTAATGTCAATGGTCAGGAAAACACTGTGACCTCTGTATTCGAGGTCATTGACATTACTTAGAAAGGACCAAGAGTCTTTGCAAATATGGTCCACACATTCAACCAATTTCTTTAAAACTGTGTTGACATACTTAGCAATGGGATAAGTAATGGAATTTCTTCTGTTCACAATAGGCCAGAGGGGTGGATCCTCTAAGCTCTTGTGAACTTTAGGAATTCCAAAAATTATAGGCGTCAGTGGGGCCAAGCATGACAAATAATTATACAGGTCCAATGAAATCCTAGACTCTATGAACAAGTCATTCAAACAAACCTTCACTTTCTGTTGTGATTTGTTCATTTCATTCAATGAGGCTGATGTATAATTGTCAGTATTCAACAATCTCAACATATGATCTCTATAATTGAATTCGTCAAAAAACACAAGGCCACCTCCTTTATCTGGTTTGACTATTTTAACATTCTGAAAATGCAAATAATTCAACCTATCACAGTCTAACTCATTAAAATTCAATGTTTTACTGGAAGAGACAGATCTACTACTATCTAAAATGTCACGTAAATCCAATTCACATACATGTTCAAAAGTCAACAAGGCAGGAGGCAAAGGTGGGTTAAATACACTGGGTATTCTGCATTCTCTATCTGCTATGGGTTGGTTTATAAACATACTCTCCAAATTTAATTTACATGTGAAGAGTTTTAAATTAATGACTGTCCTTGCTAGATTAGCTCTCTGGTCAGGACAAAGTTAAACCTTTGGCAAGAATTTCAGCCAAAGGTGTGTCTACAGCCATGCTTAAATAGTTAAATATTTTAAAGTCCTGGTCACTATTAAACACAATACTATAAGAACTGGCGTTGACTCCATCAGAAGTGCCAGCTAGGTCATAGTTGACCAGAATAGCAACTACCTCTGGGATGACCAGTTCATTCTCAGGCCCTTTGCATTCAATGGTCTCGGGTTGTTGGACGAATTGGTATGGAAGTGGCATCGGTTGTAAAAATTTTGAGAACTATTCTCGTGATTCTGAGGGTTGTTGCCAAAAATAGGTTCTTTGTTAGGTGAAGCAAAGTCCCGGCTGTTGGTCCTTTGATTGGTGTTATTCCCTTGGTTGGCATTAGTGACAATACCCCTTGAAGTGTTCTTATTTCTGGTGCTGTTCCGCAATCGGCCATTCCAACTGGAGCCCTCACGTTGTTGCTCCCGTGGTTCATTTGCTGCTGCGGCATAGCTGTATTCAGGGGGATGAACATGTGGTCTATCTGGATCTTGGTTAAATTCAATACAATTAGAATGAATCGAGGGATTAAGCCAGACCTGGGCAGGTGGATGTTTAAGGTAGGCAGATCCCTTACTGGAGTCATTATTGTCCCTTACCAATTTTTTTATTTTTTGTGGTTTTTAGCTTGGATACCTGACCATTAATATTTGTAAAAATATGGTCATATTCATACTTATATCCATCAAAATCTGGGTCCATTTTAATACCTTGGTCAAGTGCTTCTATCTCTTCATTCAAGTGCCTTAATAATGACTGTATACTGTTTGATGTACAATTCAATCAACTCAAAAGCCATGTTTATCAAATAAGCATAATAAATTCTGATGAAAAACAGAATCGCTTACTAGACCTGTTGCTGCTCAACCCTTTAGGTACCTGGCGTCTTTGTAAGCATTCCCTGAAGCAGGCAATTTCTAATTGCAGCTTTTTAACTTTAAAGAGGTTGTTGTCAAACATTTCTAATTTTTCACAATATTGAAATTAATGGCCTCACTAGGCTGCTTGCCATTTAAACAGGAACTGTCAGTATATTGTCATACCTGTGGATATGGATAAGGGTAGTTCAGTAAGAGAAACTGAGCTAGTACAGGTATTTTTGGATTTAATTTTGACAAACAATTATTTCATGTTCAAGGAGATATTATTTACAAAAGACGATTGTTGCAACAGGGTCTCCATATGGGGCTAGCTTCAGCTAACCTCGTGATGGCTCATTAGAGCAACACATCATCTTTAACAACAACGAGTTTAGCGCCAATATCTACTACTACACTAGATATTTGGATGATGTGTTCATTATGTTTGATGGCACTATCAAAGACATTCCCAAGTTTATTGATTATCTGAATGCCTCTATGAGTTTTTTTATCCTTTACATATAGTTCAAGTACAGAGAACATGGCGTATCTGGATGTAGACTTATATAAATATAAAGGGAACCAAGTGATCAAAGCTAAGATTCACAGAAAATCCACTTACTCCAATTCCTTTCTTCATTACACCAGTAGTCACCCTTATCAACAAAAGAAATCTGTTGTTAAGGGTCAGTTGGTGAGGGCGGCCCACATGGTTTCTGATGACGATTAATTTTTTGTGGAATGTCAAACCTTGAGGGTATGTTTCTGAAACGGGAATACCCTAGCCAACTTTTAGAAGAGATGATATTTGAGGTCCAACACAAGAGAAACAATGGAGTATTTAGTCCAATACTTTCAACTAGGCATGTAACTCTCAACACTGTGACATCTTTAGTTGAGTGGAGCCAGTCATATAAAGCAACCCCACCCAAAGTGGCTTTTATCACATCATTCAGTATGAATGCTAAGTTACTACGACAAATTTTGTATAAAAATTTGACTCTGCTTAGTTCAGATACAGATCTGACTTCTATTCTTGAATCCAGACCTAGAATTGTCTATAGAGGAGGGCAGAACCTTAAAAGTTTGTTGGAGAGGGGTAAGATCCCAGTTACAAGAGCTCCAGGCATGTATAAATGTGAGATCTGCTCCCAGTGTAGATTTATGGAGGTGGGTAATGCCTTCTCCATTAGAGGGAGAAAATATTACATAAATAAAAGATTTAATTGTACTACCAAAGGACTGGTCAATTGTAACCTGCAACCTCTGCCCTTGTTTCTACATCTGTAAAACTGATCATAGATTCAAGGACAGTGTCTACAAACATACAGTATCAGGAAGTTAAAATTTGAGAATGCACTGGCTGAGCATGTGCACGAACACTCCCAGCACAGTTTCAAGTTTAGGGTGATTGATCAAATTGAACAAGATCCCAGGGGGGACCCCTCACCCTTACGCTAGAACTGTGCAAATTATTATGGCAAATAAATTTGAATAAATTATATAACCATGTCAGATACTAATAGCGACACTGCTTTATTAGTAACTTTAGATGCAGTCTCATTGTTCACATGTATTCCCAATACATCTGGTATGGATTTTTTGAGACTCTTTTTAATTGAGAAGGAAGTACCCAGGCATATGGTTATGAGAATTTTGGCACTTTTGGAATTGATTCTTACTTACAATGTTTTTCTATACAAAGAAAGATATTATCTACAGACAAAAGGGGTTGCCATGGGAACCCCATGTGCAAACTCCTATGCTAATCTTGTATTAGCTTATTGGGAAAACATGTATGTAATAGGCAATGACAATTATAAAACAAAGATAAAATTTTATAAAAGTTTTGTAGATGATGTCTTCCTTGTTTGGGCGGGTAGTGAAGATGAACTTACTGACTTTATCCAATATATCAACAGAACAACTGATTTTTTAAGTTTTGAATGTAAAAGTTCTAGCTTTAAAATTGAATTTCATGATGTTCTGATTCAGAAAAGTAGGAGAGATATACATTCTGAGATATATAGGAAGGATTGCTGGAGAAACAACATTTTACATTGTACCAGCATGAATCCTCAACATATTTTTTTCCAATATTGTAACAAGACAAAGCTTAAGGATATCCCACCTTACCACCGATGAAGAGACATTTAGCTCTAAACAAGAGATGCTGGTTAACAATCTTATAACAAGAGGGTACAGCACACATGAAACACAAAGAGTATTTCAGGCTAATGAGCTGACTAGGAAGAGTAAAAGTAGACCATACCTCTATAAACATATTAGAAATGGTGAAGAGGTAGAGAAAAACAACACTAAAGATCAAGCATACAAGAGACACTATTCATTATCAAACTTCAAGGATTAAGGGAATAATAAATAGGAACTGGAATATTTTAACAATGGATGTTAAAATAACTCAGTAGGAGAAAAAAACTAGTTTCTCATACAAAAATACTAAGTCATTACAAAGGCTATTATGTTATGAAAATAACAATAGAGATTTGATTACATCAGATAGACAAGGAACTTTTCCTTGCAGGAATTGCAACCATTGCATTTTTATGTCTGGCGACAATAATTTTAGACATCCTGACACAAATCAAGTTTATCACCTCAATTTTTATGCTGACTGTAAGTCGCGAGATGTGATTTATGTTGCTTCATGTCAGACATGTTTATGCTTTTATGTAGGCAAAACTAACAGAAGTTTAAGAGAACATGCCAGGGAGCATGTCTACACCATCAACAAGGAGAATGAGAAAAATGCTTTTGCCTGCCATATACTACAGAAAGGCACATTACATAAGTTTAGATTTACCATACTTGAGTTGATTAAGAAGTCAAATAGATTGGGTAACATCAAGAATTACACCGAGGAAAGAGAGAATAAATGGATAATAAGATTACAAAGCTATAAAGGGCACGGCTTGAATGAAAGAGTTACACTCAAACCATTCTTAGCCGCTCGCCCCTATACACGTTAAAATATTTTATAGCTATATTGAAAACTTTATAGCTATAAAGAAAATTTCTTATATTTCTCCATTATTCTGTTTTAAAGGTATTCATTGCTGCTGGTATCTATATGTTGTTTTGAGAATTTTTACACATTGTATATTACACCTATATATATTTATATATGTATATTTTCATATATATGTATATATATATATTTTTTTATATGTATTATGTGTCTCTTATCTATATGTATTGGTTTTTATACATATCTTTGTAGCTTTGTTATGAGTATTTCTTAAGTATGCTATGCCTTGAATTATTTAATTGTTTAATAGGTTTTATTGATAGGTGTAGTTCATGTGACTATATAAAACATTAAACTTTATATAGCAGTCATTAAAGTCTGAAGAAGCGTTCTGGCAACGTGAAAGCACTTACTTTTAACTCCAGTGGATTAAATGAGTGTTGATTTTATGCTATCCTGGTGAGCCTCTTTTGTTGTTGAACATTTTACTTCTGTGGATCTCAAGAGGTTCTTTACCCAGTGCTGCTTTGTTCTGTTTTTATTCAGTTATTTTTGTCTTTGTGGCTCTGGGACATGGCTGAGAAAAATATGAATGACTCTAATCGAAATACTGGTATTAAAGGAGTCATAGAGATGCTGGTCAATCCTTTGTTGAAATATACTAGAAATGAGCTAACCAGAGATGGACATTGTACTTCTGATATGCAAAAAAATATTGAAGTTATTCAACTAACTCGTAAGTTGGAAAATACCATGCATAAATTGAGAAACACCCAATGGCAGCGACACCATATGGATGCTTGTCTATCCTTTAAGGTAATACCTCGTGGATTAAGGGTGCTAAAGATGCCTACCTTTGGCACCACATATCCGGAACTACTGGTTAAGTGGCAGAAATTGAATTTAGATACGAGCTTTGCCTATATTAAATTGTTGATTGAACAATATAAAGAGATCGAGCAACAGCTCACACAAAAAGTTACATCTATAGAAAATGACTTGATTGGTTTAATAAATGTGACTGAATATGACCAACTTTTAACGGATATAACTACACGGTTACATATATTGGATAACAAATCACTACTGGACAAAAATAAAAAAACTTGAGAGAGATCTTATCGATTTTCAAAGGGGCCAGGTCTTTTCTTGGCCAAGAGATACTGTGAATAACCATGATAATAAATCAAATGCATTAAAACCGATTGCTTCGCAAAACAGAGATGTCTCCACTTTTAGACATCATCCAACTGAAATTGTGACTCAGGATACGCCTACAGCAACTACGTCAGCTCCAAACGCTAAGCTAAGACCATCCATTAATTCGGAAGTGGAGGAAGTAACTGCAAGATAATATTCAGCTGACACTGTGCTTCAGGACGTACCCTTAGAGGACACGCTGATATGTGCGACATCACAAGTAAATTCTAATGCTTTATTTGTTGATAACATAGCTCAAACAACAATGGGGGTTGATAATTCGAAAAAGGAGACGTCGCCTGCTACAGACAATGTAGTGAGAGATCTTGGCGCCAAAAATAAGTGATTTGAATTTATAGACAGTAATGGTTCTTTTTCCCTCCCTTTACCAATATGGAAACTTTCTCATACGAGCTGGTCACCGCAGGGTGTAGTAAGAAAGAAGAAAATCATCGAGGACAACAACGACTACAAAAGAATGGTACTGAAACCGATACTGAGGAGATAGTAGTGAACATCTCTAGCTATGTTCTAACTGATTATGAGAGGTCTTTATTAAATCGTGGTTTATCATTCATATCTTCAAAGACAGTTGACATAACTGATTTTATTTTAGATATAAAGTTTTTTGTTAGACAAGTTGGTCTAAGTTTGATTTTTGGTAATACTGATACTGCAAATAGTAGTGTCTTTGTTAAACCTTCAACGTTTGTACCACAAGGCCACCTGGTTCTGGAAGCCTTTGAAAAGGCTTGTGAAAGGGATTTATTTGAGCTCTATAGCTCTAACAATAAACCGTTATTCTACAACCTTACATATGATGAGTTTCAGAGCATTAGCAAACTACAAGAGAACTCTGAAATAGTCATTAGACAAGTAGATAAAGGGGTGCAGTAGTGATATTAGATGCAATAGTTTATGAACAAAAAATAGTTACTATGCTACAAGATGTTGAAACTTATTGTATATTGAATGCCATGAGACTCAATGATTTGATCAGGAATGTACATGCTGAACTCTATGACATGCTTTTATGTTCTATTATTGATGCTGATCTATATAAGTTTTTACTGGTAGATCAACCTACTATACCTGTATTCAGGGATCTGCCTAAAATACATAAGAACCTCAAAAATCCCCCCTTGAGACCTATTGTCTCAGGGAGAGGTTGGTTATTGGAACCGGCATCTATATATGTTGAAAAACAGCTAAAATTGATCGTAAATAAAACTACAACTATATTGAGGGACACCAAAGATTTTTTAGAGTGCTATGGTAATTATATAACCATGTCAGATACTAATAGCGACACTGATATATTAGTAACTTTAGATGTAGTCTCATTGTTCACATGTATTCCCAATACATCTGGTATGGATTTTTTGAGACTCTTTTTAATTGAGAAGGAAGTACCCAGGCATCTGGTTATGAGAATTTTGGCACTTTTGGAATTGATTCTTACTAAGAATGTTTTTCTATACAAAGAAAGATATTATCTACAGACAAAAGGGGTTGCCATGGGAACCCCATGTGAAACTCCTATGCTAATCTTGTATTAGCTTATTGGGAAAACATGTATGTAATAGGTAATGACAATTATAAAACAAAGATAAAATTTTATAAATGTTTTGTAGATGATGTCTTCCTTGTTTGGGCGGGTAGTGAAGATGAACTTACTGACTTTATCCAATATATCAACGGAACAACTGATTTTTTAAGTTTTGAATGTAAAAGGTCTAGCTTTAAAATTTAATTTCTTGATGTTCTGATTCAGAAAAGTAGGAAAGATATACATTCTGAGATATATAGGAAGGATTGCTGGAGAGACAACATTTTACATCGTACCAGCATGCATCCTCAACATATTTTTTCCAATATTGTAACAGGACAAAGCTTAATGATATCCCGACTTACCACCGATGAAGAGACATTCAGCTCTAAACAAGAGATGCTGGTTAACAATTTTATAACTAGAGGGTACAGCACACATGAAACACAAAAGAGTATTTCAGGCTAATGAGCTGACTAGGAAGATTAAAGGTAGACCATACCTCTATAAACATATTAGAAATGGTGAAGAGGTAGAGAAAAACAACACTAAAGATCAAGCATACAAGAGACTTACTATTCATTATCAAACTTCAAGGATTAAGGGAATAATAAATAGGAACTGGAATATTTTAACAATGGATGAGAAAATAACTCAGTAGGAGAAAAAACTAGTTTCTCATACAAAAATACTATGTCATTAAAAAGGCTATTATATTATGAAAATAACAATAGAGATTTGATTACATTAGATAGACAAGGAACTTTTCCTTGCAGGAATTGCAACCAGTGCATTTTTATGTCTGGCGACAATAGTTTTAGACATCCTGACACAAATCAAGTTTATCACCTCAATTTTTATGCTGACTGTAAGTCGCGAGATGTGATTTATGTTGCTTCATGTCAGACATGTTTATGCTTTTATGTAGGCAAAACTAACAGAAGTTTAAGAGAATGTGTCAGGGAACATGTCTACGCCATCAACAAGGAAAATGAGAAAAATGCTTTAGCCTGCCATATACTACAGAAAGGCACATTACATAAGTTTAGATTTACCATACTTGAGTTGATTAAGAAGTCAAATAGATTGGGTAACATCAAGAATTACACCGAGGAAAGATAGAATAAATGGATAATAAGATTACAAAGCTATAAAGGGCACGGCTTGAATGAAAGAGTTACACTCAAATCATTCTTAGCCGCTCGCCCCTATACACGTTAAAAGATTTTATAGCTATATTGAAAACTTTATAGCTATAAAGAAAATTTCTTATATTTCTCCATTTTTCTGTTTTAAAGGTATTAATTGCTGCTGGTATCTATATGTTGTTTTGAGAATTTTTACACATTGTATATTACACCTATATATATTTATATATGTATATTTTCATATATATGTATATATATATATATATATATATATATATATATATATATATATATATATATATATATATATATATATTTTATATGTATTATGTGTCTCTTATCTATATGTATTGTTTTTATACATATCTTTGTAGCTTTGTTATGAGTATTTCTTAAGTATGCTATGCCTTGAATTCTTTAATTGTTTAATAGGTTTTATTGATAGGTGTAGTTCATGCGACTATATAAAACATTCAACTTTATATAGCAGTCATTAAAGTCTGAAGAAGCATTCTGGCAACGTGAAAGCACTTACTTTTAACTGCAGTGGATTAAATGAGTGTTGATTTTATGCTATCGTGGTGAGCCTCTTTTGTTGTTGAACATTTTACTTCTGTGGATCTCAAGAGGTTCTTTACCCAGTGCTGCTTTGTTCTGTTTTTATTCAAATAAATTTGAATGCCTATAATGCTTCAGGACTAAATGATTTATGTTCCTTGTCTTGTGTTTTAAAACGGAAGAGTCTGCAGAGGTAATTGATCATTTCTTCTGTACACTTGTTGTTTGTTGACATCACTGGACCTTACTAGAATTACTTTTTTATACTCGTATTTTTTGTATTATATTAGTTAACTGACAGGCTGGGTAATAGTTGATTTTACAAGTGGGTATTTCTTTTAAATGAATTGCTTCTTTTAAATGTATTGCTTCTTTTAAATGAATTGCTCGTTTTACACTTCAAGTAATTATTTAGCGCAGTTTTTAAACAAAGTTTTTTTATAATATTTTTAAAATCAGGTCATCCTCAGCGTCCATGTTCATTCTTGGTCAGTTTTATTCATGCTTGCTTATTTATTCATGCTTATTCTTTTAGCATTTGTATTTATATTGAACTGTTTTTAAATATTTGTAACTTTTTCTTTTAGAAGCTAATTGATATTCAGCATGTGACACTTTAAATAGCTGCATTTTGCATTAATTCTGTTTGTCTGATGAAGTATTGCTCACAGAAGCAAGACTAAAGCACTTACACTACTTGCTTTTATGAATTAAAACTTGTCTCTGTGGATTATATTTTGTTCCTTGGATTTGTCTTGCTACCTGTGGTCATTATTCAGCATTTTTGCCGTTATTTATTACAAGTTTGTTAGTGATACTTGAATATAAGGATGTTACATCAATCATTCTGAGTAACACTTATTCTCCAGTAAATACATAGTTTTTTAAAGTATTAAAAAAGGACCAATAATCCTTTAAAAATATGGCTACCTTGCACTATAGGATTCAAAAAGTATCAAGATAATACACAATACTAACAGTCTTGTGCCTTAGAAGACTTTAGAAGGTGTCTCATTTGCTTATTCAAGCTGACAAGGGTGTGCTTCCAATTCGGAGATAATTTCTTCTTGCTGTTAGACAGAAATTTCTATTTATTTATTTATTTAGCATTTGTTGACCAGGAAAGTCCAACTAGGACAGAGCCTATTTTCAGTGGAGGCCCGAGGAGAACCTCTCCAGATGCATGTCTTTGGAATGTGGGAAAAAAACGGAGTACCCGAAGGAAACCCATGCAAATGCAGGGAGGACATACAGACTCCACACAAAAGGCACCCACGCAGAGAATCGAAGCAGAGAACCTCTTGCTGTAAGGTGACAACATTAACCACTGCACCCCATAATGTATATTATATTATATAACCTGTTTATGGCAGATGTCCACCAGACAGGCTTTTTTCCTGAGGATTTTGCTTTGGTTCTATCAGGAATGGTTGTGTTACTACAATTGTATAGATGTTTATACAATGGATTGTTGTATACCCCAGTATAGGTGTCTTTGCCGTCAGTGAGGACAGGAGCTTTGAAACTATTAATGTCTTTTCGTAAGAGGCTGTAGTTAGCTTTGGAGAAGTTTTTTAGCCTATTTTCTTCTGAGGGGGGTCTGATGCTATTGTTACTTTGAAAGAGACTGATTTATGATCAGCCTTTACCAGGGAGGGCTGCACACTTGTGTTGGTGCACTGTTCTACCATGTTGGTGAGTACCAAGTCTAGAATGTTTGTGCCCCCTGTGGGAGCGCCAACTATCTGCTCCAATGCATTTGAGTTAACGAAGTCCAAGAACCTTTGGGTGAGTGTGTTTGTACACATATAATTTACCCAATCTATGGACACGTAGTTAAAGTCATCCAGAATCCAGGGTGCTTGGTCATATTTTGAGCAACTCACATAGATCTAAGTAGGCAATGTAGATATAGTTCATGGAGGGGGATCTGTAGCTGATGAAAACTGTTATTTGCACATGGAGTAACTCTACAGAATTATTCTGATTAACAAATCTGGAGGTGTATTTATCTTTGATGAATATTAATACTCTTCCTCCTTTAGTTTTCATGTGTTCATTTTGTGGTCTGAACATGTGGAAAGCATTATATCCCCATATGGCCAGGGTGCTCTCCGCAGCCTTGACCCAGGTCTCTGTGACTGCACAGATGTCCGCATCTTCCAAGGTGAGGAGTGCAGTTTCATATTTAGACTCATAATGCTTAGCAAAATAACCTTAAGGGTGTTTTTTGAGGATAGTTTTAAGTTAGAAATTTTGTTTTTGTGACACTGCTTAAAAAAGGCACTATGGGGTAGGCAAGAGCCTTAGCCACTAGCCAGTAGCCCAGAGGTGACAGGTGGAGACTATCTCTGGCACTCATCTATATGTTTTTCAATAAAGAAGTTTTGATTTCTAAGCAAGTTATAATTGTTTGATAACTCTGAAGTCTCAACTGAGCTTGTCTACAGTGCATGGTTCATTTTTTCCTGATTTTTTTCAGGCTTCTCAGCAGCTATGTTGGTCAGAAGTACCAGCCCCGTGGTCTATCACACACACACACACACACACACACACACACACACACATATATATATATATATATATATATATATATATATATCTTAAAAAATATCGAACAGTCAAAGAGCAATCACTTCAGAGTGAATCTAAAGTAATAGAAAATATAAAAAAATAAAATTAATTTTTTGCAGGGGGGCAAGTCACCCTGACCCCCTACAGCCCTCCTAAATATATATACTAACTCCAGGATCACACAAGAACAGGCTAAGGACAAATGCTATTATCCCACTGCAAAGTAATCACATACAAAAGGCTGCCAGCAAAAAATCATTTTAAAAGAATGTTCACTCATATGAACACCAAAAAAAAGTGTTCCCGCATATGAGTGTTAGGTCTTTCAAACTGCAGCCATATACAGAGAGAGATGAAGAGAGAGAGAGATAACTTACTGCTATACTTCAATGAACACTGTTACCCTCAGTACTTCAATTATATAAGCGGAATAGCTGTGTATGATTTCTGTTCAGTAGCCTTCTAATGTCTAATGAATGGTTACAGAATGATGCATAAGGGCCAAATAGAAAACATGATCATTACCCTGATGTTAGCATTTCAGTCTTAGTTCTTTGTTCTTTCATTAAAGCTTACAATGCAATTGATGTCACATAAAGACAAATGCCCTTGTAGCCTGCCTGCCTAGACACTAAAAACACTGACTAATAAAACAGTCATCTTGGGCCTTGTTGTGTTTCCCATTGTCTTTAACTATCTGTGGTAATATATACTAATTATTTGCAATCATTTCTGTAAATCAGGTAGTAGTTCTGCTGTTTGTAATGCTCACAGACATCTTAACATGTCAGATCTTTCAGTTTGTCATATTTCAAAGTATTCTCAAAACAAAGGGTCTGCCTGAGGTTTATATACCAGAATGAGATCTCCCTTTTTTCCTATGTATGATATAGAAAATAAATACAAATTTTGAAACATTTCCTTGTAGTTCAAGTTAGAACTTTGAATTGCTTAGTTTATTTTTGTTGCATACTTGCCAGCTTTTATTTTCTTTCATTTGTGAAAATATACCAGTGTAATAAAATACATTGCTTTAGGTCAAACTGAATGAGAAAAATAGAGCTTGAGTACATCTGCATTTCTTGAGTTAATAAACCTTCGTACACACCCCGTAATCATATTAGATTGATTCCTTTACAACCCATTCCAGATGATATACATATATGAACACTGAGACATCTTGTAAGAAATGAAAAGCAGTCTAATTGTAGTAGCTTAAAAGGGTCTATATCACAAAATCAAAATGGCTAAACATCAAACGTTTGTTTCATCTACCACTATATATTGAACTACAATTTACACGAACGGCCAAATCACCGATTTCTTTCTAGGGAAAAAAAATTGGTTGGCCAATCAGATACGACATACCACTTCAAACATTGCACACACCCCCAATGTGTGGGGGCCATGCCCCCCACACCCCCTAACTAAATATACCAACTCCAAGATCACACTACAGTGGGGAAATGGGCAACTTCACAATAATAGCCAAGTGATTTTTTTTTCCCTAGGAAAAAATCGGGGATTTGGCCATTCTCATTAATTGTAGTTCGATATTTAGTGGTCGATGAAATGGTGCTCAGTGTTTAGCTGTTCTGATTTCGTGATATAGACCCATTTAAAAAAGGGAGCTGAGTAAAAGTTGGAGGCTTTCTTAATCTACGTGGAGTCATCTGACTTTGGTAAGTGTCAGGTAGTGGCGTTCTCTTTTTGAGGATAGAATCTTTTTGTCAAAGAGTTATGAATCCACAGATCCAGTTGGATATTGATTGTAGAGTAGGATATTTTTTTTTCCTGGAGCCTGTAGTAATAGTAAAAGTCATATGCTTAAAGGACAATAAGAATACCCTTTCCAAGTGCATTTCTCCCTCCGGGAGAAAAATGTATTATTTTTTTTCCTTGCCCAAATATTTTTTTTATGATTTTTAACACATCTTATATTCATAATGGATGTTCTTTTTGCCAACATGTATAATACTGAATTTACTGTACCATAAAGCTGAGATGATTATAACTACACCAATTATATATTTTGCAGCATCATTGAAAACAATAGAATTTTTTATTGAAGAAACTGTGCTATTCAGATTTCTAATACTAGAATATTTAATTACATAGAGAGAGACCACTTCCCACTTTTATATCTGAGAGGAATATTCCAAAGAGAAACGTTCACAGTACTAAGCTCTGCAAGACCCTTATAGTGAAAGACAAATAACTCCCCACTTAACCTGTGCCCTGCTGCCTAGCTAGTGATTGGTTTATTTAGATAATACATGGATTAACAATGACTGTTTTTAATTTGTCAGCTATTCCCTTATGTAGAATACAGTAAAGTATCTTAGCAAGGAGAAAATAAACAGCATATAGTCAGGCCTTTCTCCAGTGTTGGTTGTTCTTCAAAGAATTCTAGAAAATTCAAAAGCCAAAATCTGTCCTTAATGAACTTATACTGTTCCACGCAACAAGCTGATCTGGCTGATGTGGGCCAAAATTAGTGGATCTTATGTGATACCCCCTTTTTGAACTGGTATCACCAAAGTCTGCTGCCATAAATTGTGGCTGTGTCCACATGTTAACATTATGTTTAACATGACTGGTAGGGCTTTAATTAGATTTCTTTGATTCTTTGAGTCTGTATAGCAGACTATCTGCTACATAGTTTTACTTGTGACAGCAGTACCATATCTGTAGTTACATAATGCAAGCCACTTCTTGTCTTTATAAGGCTTTGATATATGCATTTACTTATTATGAAGTTCGTACATTTTTTTTTCTACAAGTACATTCACTGTATCCTATAGCTGAGCGACAATTGTATTGTTTATAAATAATGTGTTATATTCATAATTTTCCCTTTTAGTATTCTGATGTAATTAAAGAATCACTTTTTATTGCTTTCATCCTTTGAGATCAGTCTGAGTTCTGAGGTAAATATGACATATTTGATAAGAAAAGTAAGTAGCTTCTGTACTTTAATCTAAAAATGTAGTGTATGCTTTTTTCTGTTATACATCTTACTGATGTGATTTTGTCAGTTTTCTTTCTTCCATGTACACTTGGTGTGTTTCTTATTAGCATGCATTCATGAATACAAAAATTAGTAATATATTGCAATTCATTCACAGTAATCAAAGCAATTTTATTTGAATTGTTAAGGATAGTGTCCCCTTCTGTTTTCAGAACTATGTCATTAACTGCATCCTAGTTTCTACTGGTAAAGGATAATTTGTATATTACTGAGCTGGACTGTACTTTTAGGAGAAAGATTATGGGAACCATAATTTGTATTAAATATACCATGTATTGGGAGCAGAGAGGTCCCAGGTTAGTCTGCATGATATATTAGATACTAGAATCCCTAGGATTTTTTTTGTTCCACATTTTGTAAACTAACAGTGAATTAATATCTGAGCATATTCATGTGGTGTTGAGTAGTTTTCACAATTAGTGTATGTGTAGTTAAAATTTCCCAAGAGGATTGTATTTTCACTGATTTGGAGGTAAGTCAAGAAACTTTTATGCTCTTTATGGAAATCAGCTGTGGGCATTAAATTTAGAACTGGGATTAAGAAATGAATAACACAATGCATTCATTGAAATTGTATAAAGCATTTTAACTCTTTAAGTGGAGCTAGTTCAAAGACACAGGTAGAGCCATCATGCAAGCTGACAAAGTTGTGTTGTCAGCATCTTATGTAAATGACCATATAATAACATGCAAATGAGCAACAGTAAGGTAAAGAGACAAACAGTGAATGCAAAAGACAGTAAAAAAACATACCAGAATGATTCAAAAATGCATACAACTGCCCACTGGGCTACTGCCACCAGACAGTATGCACACCATTATTTCATGGTGACCAGAGACAGAGACCATGCTAAGATCCTAAGGATAGCATCAGTATTAGCTGAACAGGATATGTTAGGGGCTGTTCTCAAAGCCAGTGTCTGCTGTGGTATGTGTTCAAACCCTGTGCATTGCAGCTGGAGCTGGCCACATCCATCATGCCATCACTTCCTTGGGATGAGATACCATATGGGAGCTTGTAGACATGTAACGTTCTCACACTAAAACCCATGGGATGTATGGAATACTTATCTCTGTGTACACTAATGTATGGGCATCACTGTCTATCTTTACTACATGGAGCTTTCAGTGGTGATCAGGGGACACAGTGGGCAATCTTAAGGCACGTGCTTCACAAATACTATACCAGTTCCTTGATGTTGTGATGCAGCATGTGGGGGAGGATATGTGGTTCTATTGGACCACAGGGAATAGAAACAAAACTCTGTAGGTATTATCTGAAGTAGACTGTTCCTTGGGGTTCCACAGACATTGACTGAGTGCAGCCACTCTGACATCAAGGTCCCATCTGGTCTAAATGGACACTGGCATACTAATCAGAAGGGTTACCTCTCCATCTACTGAGAGGTGATGTGTAAAACACAGGGTAATATATATCTATATATATATATATATATATATATATATATATATATATACACAATGGGTCTATTTGCTATCCAAGCAGATCCCATATCACTTGATTCCAACATCTGACTCACTTTAGATGTATAACAGTTATTTGTTTGGAGTTATTTCCCATAGAGAAATCTTACTGTCAATGCTGGATATGCTCTGGCACCATGACTTGTGACACCAATATGTAGCCCACAACACATGGTTATAATGCAGTGCACCACTGCACTGTCACAGACCTGCAACATCGTTGAGCATGTGCTTGGATTTGTAAAGGCCTGTTTTCTCTGCCTGAATTCCTCCAGTGGTGCTCTGCAGTATGTTCTGGAGATCTGCTGCAGATATTTGCTGTCTGCGCAACTCTGCACAACACGGTGGCATACTGATTTGGAGCAGAGAATTGCCATCAGAGGCACAGACAGAATGATGCGAACAATGGAGGTGGTTCTGTCTGAGAAGCCTTAAGAGGGGCTGACTGCAGAGGAAGGCCAGACAAGGCAGATGTGAGTGTAGTACATTGCAGCACTGTCAAAGAGGCGGTGTCTGCTCTGGGCAGGGGTGGCTTGGACACAACAAAGATTAAAACTGATGCATGCAATACTACATCCAGACTCTGCTGCACAGTGGATTGACTGGCCACACTGTACATCAGACATAACCTACCCATGTAGCATAGCAGTGGTAGTGGGGTATAGTTGTCATCATATGCTGAGGTGAGGAGGGCTAGAGTGACAGGAATGGGTAATGAGAACATTGGTAGAAAGGGGGACTAAGGATGTGGAAGTGGTGAGTAACATGTCTGGGTGATTTGGTGAGAGTTGGGCATACTGTGCAAGTAAGGGGTGGAACTTTTTGAGGGTAGTATGTGTCCAGATGTAGTGAGTACTTGCTGAGTATGGGTTCCAAGAGAAACGTCAATTGCAGAGATAGTTGCACTGTGTCTAAGTGGCTGTGATAGGTGTTGCGGGACCTTGGGTGTGAACAACATGGACTGTGAATATCCTTGGCTAATGGTGCATCCTCTCTGAGAAATGGCATTGGTATCAACATCCACAGGCAAGGACAAAGGTGAACTGTGAGACTGTAATTGCCTGCCATGTTATGTATTTGACAACAACATAGGCTACATCTGCAGAGGCGGCCAAGCCTCGCTGTACCAGACTCAAAAGTGTAGGGAATGTGACAGTACATGACCTTGACCTACCACTACACATAGAAGCAAACATCCACATGGAGGCAATGGAAGTTTCTGAGAGCCCTTTCAATACACTGATCGGTTTGGGCCAAGTCCTCATGTGCATATTTACGAAGGCTGCATGGTACAACTCCCATCCCTGTTGTGGCAGTTGTTTCATCTATCTAACCCTACACAGCTGGCCTGTGCCTAAGTTGAATAATGCCCATTGTGACAACCAGTTTGGGCAATGAATAGGAGCCATGGCATTAATGGTCATTACCTCACTGCTTGTAACCACTATCCCCACATTTTGAGGTGGTACCAATGCTTACTGCTGGTTTGTGGGCAGGGGATAACAGTGTTCCCTGTGTAGTGGTGCCAAACAAGACCCATCCTTTTATGGACTATGGAGAGGTGGGGGGCCACACTCAACAAAGCTGTGTTACCAAATGTGGGTGGTATTGTGCCCTTGACAGTTATGATTGCTGAAACTGGTGCTGTGCCCTCATACTGTGCTATTGTTAGGTCAACATCATTATCAATGTCTAATGTAGCAATGACATCAGACATGCCTGTAGAATATGTGTGTGCATTGTACCTTTAAGAAAAAATTCCAAGGACTGGACGTGCATATAAATACCAGGGATATGCTAGCTTCAGTACCATTTTGAGAGTGCAGCCAGAGAGTGAACATGAATGAGCAATAGTCTGTTTATATGTTTATCTAAGTTAGTTATTTAGCTTATTTCCTGATGTGTATGTACATAATAAAGCTATCTGAACATAACCCATGCTGGTTCGTATATTCCATCCTGACAAGACAAGTGAGATGAATGACATGGTGCTAGAACCAGGATTCCAGAGTCTGCTTTTCAGAGATATGAGGTGCAGAAGCAATGATAAAAGCAGAATAAGAGAAATGAGAGCAAAAAAGGGCCAGAAATAAATTAAAGGTAATGAAAACTTGCATGAACGGTTATTTTATTAAAAGAGGTAAAATGGAGCATTCCAAGGGCACAAAACGCATTGCTAAGCAAATGAATAGCACAGGAATGTTTATTACGCAAACAAAAGGCATAAAAAAGTTTGTTAATTAAGCAAAATGTTCAAAGTTAAGCTATTTATAGGTTCATAGGTAGGCACTAGACTATCGGCCCAAGGGCCTAAGTAAGCCTAGCCAACAAGGTTCCCTGGCTTATGCCACCCACGAAAGTTATTTTCCTGTGGCCTGTCGAGCAATGCCACAGAAGTGATCCCTGGGGTGTATTTCCAATTTGCCATCCACTCATCAAGATTTTTCTTGAAGAGTGCTAATGAGAAACTTTGCTTGACATAGATGTGTAGCTTGTTCCAGAGTATGGGAAGTCTCTGGGACAGGAATCTATCCCTCCAGCATGTCCTGTTTATTGTGGTGACAAGGTTTAGGTCCCTAGAGCGTATAGCTCAGAGGGATTGGGATTTCTTTAGGTGTAGCATGTCCAACAGCTCTAGGTTTGACATAGCTTTATATATTAGGCAGAGATCACCTCGAGTAGGTGATATGCTATGGAGTAAAGCTGGGGTTTTTTGAGACGATCAGTGTAGGGCATCTGTTTAAGGCCAGTAATCCTCTTTGTGAGGTACTTCTGTGGACTTTCCAGCTGCTGCAGATGTCTTGTGAGGTACATTCCAAAAGGGTCATTGTATTCTATAATGGGTCTAATGAGTGTCGAGTAGAGGGGAACAATGACCTCTTTTTTCCTGGATGAGAACCCTTTTGTGATGAGGTGTGCCACGTAGAAGGATTTCCTAACTACTGTGGTGATGTGATTATCAAAGGAGAGACTACTGTCCACCTGGGTCCCAAGGTCTCTTATCACACATTTGGCATTAAGTAGACTGCCACCTATGTGGTAGTTCATGGGTACAGAGTTTTTACCAAAGGGGATGACAATGCACTTTTTGGCATTGAGCTTGAGGTCATGGCTCTGACACCAGGCATCTGTCTCAGTGAGGCCCTTCTGTAGGATGTCCACATCATTTGGAGATTTGACTATGGCTCCTAGTTTGTAGTCATCTGTGAACTTCATTAGTCAAAGGCCTTCTGTGTTAGTCTGTACTTCAGAGAAGTAGATACCAAACAGGAGAGGTCCCAGGACTGAACCCTGTGGCACTCCACTTGTCACTAGTTTGAAGTCAGATTTGGAGTCTGCAACTTTTACAGTGTGGGTTCTGTCAGTGAACCAGTTGGCAACCCATCTTGTGATGTAGGGATTATACCTAGTTTAGTGAGTTTAGCTATAATTCCAGAATGGGGGATGGTGTTGAAAGCCTTGGCGAGGTCAAGGTAGGCTGTGTGAACCACCTTACCCTCATCTACGGCTTTGGTGACTGCCTCAAAGAAGTCAATCAGGTTCAGGAGGCATGCTCTGCCTTTCACAAACAAGAACTGGGTGGGGTCCAGAGTTTGGAGGTTACCAATGTCTTTGTTTATGAGTTCCATGATGATATGTTCCATGGCCTTACAGACATGGCTCGTCAGGCCAATAGGGCGATAGTTCCCAGGATCAGTGGTGGCTACCCCTTTGTGGAGTGGGATAACTGTTGCTGTGCACCATTCAGTGGTCACAAAGCCTGACATGAGGCTATGATTGAACGTGGTGCTTAGGGGGGGGGGGGGCATTTGGTTCTGAAGTTCATGTAAAATGCAGCCTGGGATGTTGTCTGGTCCCATGGATGCTGTATTTGTGGCTTTAGAGAGTGCAGCTTTTACCTGCATAGTTGTGATTACAGGGACTCTGCATTTTTCCTGTATAGATATGGGCCCTT
This sequence comes from Protopterus annectens, assembly GCF_019279795.1. Taxonomy (NCBI): domain Eukaryota; kingdom Metazoa; phylum Chordata; order Ceratodontiformes; family Protopteridae; genus Protopterus; species Protopterus annectens. The sequence continues at coordinate 93,884,407 of NC_056726.1, read as the reverse complement.
TAGGGGGTGAGAAGGAGGTAAAGTTAGCATTGAACCTATCTGCCCGGATGTTGGCAATATCAGTTGGTTCTGTAATTTTCATGTCGTTGTGCTGTAACTCAGAGCAGATCTGGGTGTTGCCATTGAGATTCTTGACATAGCTATAGAATGCTTTGTGGTTGTCCCTAGAATCAGTGGCAATTTTATTTTTGTAGCTAGCTTTAGATGATCTTATAAGGGATCTCAGCTTCTTACTGAGGCTGACCAGGGATCTCCTCCACTCATGGGATTTTATTCTCTTTTGCAACAGTTTCTTCCTTCTGTTGTAGAGTTTGTTTATGGCAGGGGACCACCAGATTGGCTTCCTTTTTTTGGAGGATAATGTCTTGGTTCTGTTTGGGATAGCACGATCCATGCACTCGTGTAAGTGCTTATAGAATGCATTTGCGTAGGATTCAGCAGTCGCAACTGATTTTGTCCATCTGCATGGGTGTCATGACGTTCACCACTTCTGTCTTAATAAGCATGAAGTTGGCTTCGGAGAAATTATTTACCATGGTTTCCTTAATGGTGGGTGGGATGTGGATATCTAGGGTGATTAGCTTATGGTCGGATCTGACCAATGAGGAGTTGACTTCTGGTGTGGAACACCGGTCACTCATGTTGGTAATGACTAGGTCTAGGATATTGTTGCTCCTGGTGGGGGTGTGGATAAGTTGATCCAGGGCACTGGAATTTATGAATTTCAGAAAGTGTTGAGTGAAGGAGGTGGTACATGAGTAGTTTTCCCAGTTAATGGTGGGGTAGTTGAAATCACCCATTATTAGGGTGTTTGGTTGAACCCTAATATTTTCCAGTATATCAAGAAAAGAGGAGTGGGAATCCTGGGGCATGGTAGGGGATCTGCAGCAAGCTACAATTTGGATTGCAGTTTTAACCAGAGTTAGTTGCATTTGAATAACCTCGGATGCATTATGCTGAGCAACTAGCCTGGAGGTGTGGATATCCTTAATGAATATGGACACACCTCCGCCTTTGGTGTTCCGGTCCAGGTTAGGTGGCCGAAAAGTGTGGTATGAGTTATAGCCTGGTAATGCAGGGGTGCTCTCTGGAGCCTTGAACCAGGTCTCAGTCACTGCACAGATATCTATGTTCTCCATTTAAAGGAGCGCCTCGAGGGAGTGCATTTTGAGATTTAGACTTCTAGCATTGAGTAGCATTACCTTCAGTTTTTGCTTGTCTGTTCCTGTCATGTTGGTGAATTTGTCATTTGAACCTTGCCTAAAAAAGGCACTATAGGGGCAGTAAGAGCCTTAGCTAGTATCCGGAATCCCAGGGGTGAGAAGTGCAGGCCATCTCTGGCAAAGCATCGTGGTCTGTTGACCATGTCATCCCAGGCAGACAGATACTGGATCCCCCTTAGAATGACACCAGAAGCTTAGCCAATTGTTGAAGTCAATCATTTTGTCCTTGTACTGTGGTATCATTCTGGATGATGGCAGGATGCTACTCAGGGCTAGGTTCATACCTGCCTGGGCTACATGATCAGAGAGCTCTTCCATGTCTCTTTTTATGTATTCCAGGTAGGTATGTCTCAGGTCATTCACACCAACATGGACAATGACAGATTCATATTTGTACTTGTTGTGGAGTGACCTGAGTGCATGGGCTATGTGGCAGATCCTGGCACCTGACAGGCAGCTGACAGTAACCTTCTAGTTGTTTGGCCTGTGAGTGGGACATCAGTGTGCCTGACTATAGAGTCACCTATGACTAGTGTGTTGGGGACGTTGTGTTGCCTTATAGGCTGTGGTTGAGTGGCACATTGAGTCTGTGGGCTATGTGTCATTTGGGTTGTGTTGGTGGGGGGGGGGGGGAGTTGATAAAACGATTGCCAGAAAAGTACATAAGAGGTTCAGAGTCACCTCGGAATTGGTAAACTAGCATGTTTAGAGTAAAATGAGTACAAGCAAAGTGATTAAATGGGCAAAATGAATATAACAGAGGGCAAAAAGGGCATATTAAGCATAAATAAAGCAAGGCAACTGCATGTTTTTTGGCAAATTACAGTATTTTGGCATAACCAGTTATTTCGCATTAACTAAAGCTCTGCATAGCATAACTAGAGTTATTCAAAACATTGCAAAGTGTGTAAAAGTGCTTACAGTGTGTGTTTATTACTGTGCATTTATTCCGAAGAGTTTATTATGTGTAAAGTACAACTATTTTGTGAAGTGCAGTCAATATACAGCAATTTCAAAAAGGGACTTTACAGTACAATAATTTCAAAGAGTATTCAGGTGGCCGAAAAAAGTTATTTTGCAAAGTATTTTGCAGAATTCAATTACTCAAAAGTATTTCACAGAGTTCAGTACTCAAAAGGCTTATTATGCTACTGAGCATAGTTACAAGTACTGGCATACATTTCTGGCATACACACATAGACACAAACACACATAGACACACACACACACACACACACACACACACACATATATATATATATATATATATATATATATATATATATATATATATATATATACATACATATACACACTGAAAAAACTCTTTAAAATTCAACGAAGAACTAAAACTATATCCAAAAAACTTCGTAAAAATCAGAATTATCCAATAGCAATGTCGAAAAAACACACTAAGAGCCAGTAATTAGCGCTTTCATCCAATTTAATATGTTGGACTTCTTCAGAGTAACATACAATTACAATACAATCCTGTATATATAAAACCAAAGTAATGGTGAAATGACAAGTCATACTGTAGACCAATTAGGAAATATAACTCATGAATTATGTAATAAGAATCCTGTTGAAGCAAGACATTCCCCTAACTGAATTATGTATAATGTATTTAGAACCCTGTTCAAAACTAAACAAAGCCTACCACTAGTAAATATGTAGTTAGTTGTGCCATTTCAAAAAACATTTAATGTTTAAACTTTCATTTAGTCCAGGTGGGGCATTAGCATTTAACCTTAGTTGCCATCTTAATTCTTTAACCTCCAATAAAGTATTTCTATCCCCAAAACATATGAACATAATCAAGCACAATGAATTTAAATCCTGTAGACAAAGGACATATATGACTGTGTTTAGCTAGGGCATTACTAAAATCACATTTTCTTATAGCCGCACAATTCTCCTTGATTCTTGTAGACAGCTTGCGTATTGTTTTACCAATATAAAATGCTGAACACAATGTGCAGATAGCTGCATAAACAACATTGTCTGAATTGCAGTCAAAATATGTAGTATAATGTATTTTAAAATTATTATGTTTAAAAGTATATGAGGCACCTGTAAGAATATTCTTACAGGCAACGCATTTTCCACAAGTAAACATCCCTTTATTACTGTGAATGACAGGGGTGTAACAATAAATTGAGTGTCTCTATTTTCAAATAGAGAACGTAAAGATTTAAATTTTTATGTGTAAAAACAGGACCTAGCCCTAATTTGTTGTCAACCTCCTGGCTGGAGGTAAGAATATCCCAGTTATTATAAAACACTTTCTTAATAGCTATAAAGTCCCTGCAAATAGGAACTGGGAAACTAGTGAATCTATCTATAGAGTTATGTGTAGAAAGAGAGTGTCCTGAATTATGTATTTGAGAAACGTACTGATAGGTGCAGAACAAGGGAGTAGTCCGTGATTCAAACATAGTATTGGTTATATCATTTATAGTGTTACTACACTCATTGGTCACAAGGGGAGTAGTCTGTATTTCATTCATACTATTGGTTGTATTTTTCTTCGGAGAGAAGCCTTTTAAAAGAATAGGAGGATAATTAGTGTGCCTAATTATATATATATATATATATATATATATATATATATATATATATGTATACACATATATAATATATATATATATATATATATATATATATATATATGTATACACATATACATGTGTGTGTTCATGTAGTTACAAGTGGACTTGGATTGCATTGGGTTTTACTATAAGTTGCTGGCATGGCAGATGGATTTAAAAAACCCTCACCACTTGTATTTGATCAGAATATTCCAGAGAATTGGAGAATATCTTGAGCAAGAGTATGATATTTTTATACAAGCAGCTTGCTCAGGTAAAGATGCATGCACCAAGGCATTCATTTTACTAAACCTAGCTGGGTCAGACGCCATTGATAGAGAGCGTTCATTTCTGTATGCACCAGCAGTGTATGAAGGTGAAGGTGAAAATCATATTGTTATTCACGCTGAATCAAGGAAAGATCCTGAGTGTTTGAAGCATAAATTCAGAGAAATGTGTAACCCCCAGACCAATGTTATATTGGAGAGGCATTTGTTTTACACAAGAGACCAAAGGCCAGGAGAAACATTTGCAGCTTACATTACTGACTTGAGAAACAAGGTTAGGACTTGCATGTTTGGTATCAATAATGCTGCTGTGAGAAAGATTTTGCTTCATGACAGAGACTTAATATTGAGCAAAGCTATTGTGGTTTGTCAAATCCATGAGGTTACAGAAAGACACACAAGTATGTTTGCAACTGATAAGAGTATGATTTCAAAAAGCTCCAGAGCCTACCTAGACAGCATGCAACATGTGGCAAGCAGAAACGAGCCTAGGCACGGACACCTGCTACCCCTGCAGTCTCCCCAAGGAAAACCCAAAGTTTTCTAGCAAGTTCCAAGACCAGCTCAGGTAAAGAAGCATGCTCAGTGTAGAACAAATGCTGCTAGGTACAGTACCAGGGTGAATCAGCAAAACCCAAGTGAAGCTTAATTGTTAACTGTCGCATTTGTTGTGCCAACCATGAGTTTAATAGAGAAAGGTGTTTAGCATTTGGTCAGCAATGTCACAAGTGTAAAAGATGGAATCATTTTCATAGGTTTTGCCAGTTAAGTAAACCTCACTTCATTACAGAGAATGATCACTCAAAACAGCAAATTGATCAAGTAGGGTTACAGTCAGCTTTCTGTTTAGATGGTGTATCAGTAATTGGTGAAAAGGTCAATGCAGTTGATTTATTCGCTAAGGGCAAAGTGTTTTGTACTGTCCGAATCCGTGGTAAACTCACTGAGCTCAAAGTGGACACTGGTACAAAGTGTAATGTGATGTCAGCAGAAACATTTGCTAAAGTGAGAGCTGGTGAACAAAATGTGGCTAGTTGTGCGAGACTTGTTGCATATGGAGGTGAAAAAATTCAAACGGAAGACTCAATAATGCTTTCATGTTATTTGGCTGGGAACAGTTACAAGTTGTTGTTTTACATACTTCGAAGACCTGTGCAGCCATTATTAGGTCTCAGAGACAGTTTGAGTTTGAGAATGGACTTGCTTTCCTTTACTAAAGAAGTTCGTCATATAAGCACATGTCCCAGTTCCAGTTTCAGTGATACTATTTTTTCAGAATGTACTGATATTTTCGATGACAAGTTAGGCAAGATTCCAGTTGTGTACTCTATGAAGTTAAACCCAGTGGTTATCCCAGTGGGCAGACCGGCAAGTAAAATTCCAGTAGCAATGCAGAACAAAGTTAAAGGCCAGTTGGATAAAATGGTACAGCAAGGTGTAATTTATCCAGTTACAGAACCAACTGAATAGGTATCATCTATGGTATCAACTCACAAAAAAGGCTCAGACAGGGGCAGAATATGGATTGACCCAAGAGACTTGAATAAGGCATTGAAAAGACCTTATCATCCTATGTGAGCAGTCAAAGAAGTCACAGCTCTAATACCGAATGCCACTGTATTTTCCGTCTTTAATGCAGAGTTCATTTTGGCAAGTAATGCTTGATCGCAAATCTTCACTACTGACTACATTCATTACCCCATTCGGAAGATATAGATTTCTCAGGATGCCATTAGGAATAAATTCTGCAAGTGAAGTCTTCCAATGTGCAATGGAACAGATGTTTTCAGGTTATCCCTGTGCCATAATAGTAGATGATTTATTGGTCGGAGGCAATGGTGAAGCTGAGCATGGCAGAAACCTCAAGAAAGTTTTGGACAGAGTAAAGTGAAGTGAATTTAAAGCTCAATCCTCTAAAGTGCAAATTCAGACTACCAGAAGTCACATATATATGTCATTTGTTTACTAGTACTGGGTAATGACCAGACCCATCTAAGCAAACAGCTATTCTTGAGATGGCCGCTTCAGATAATGTTCAAGCTCTACATCATTTTCTTGGCATGGTTAACTATTTGGGCAAGTTCATACCAGATTTCAATGAATTGACAGCACCTTTAAGAGAGCTAACCCACAAAAATGTTGTACGGTCATGGTTAGAATAGCACAGGAGAGCATTTGATTATCTTAGGCAGAAAACTGCCAACGCACCTACACTAAGATACTATGATGTTAATAGGCCAGTTACTCTTTCCTGTGATACCTTAAAGTTTGGTCTAGAAGCAATTCTTCATCAAGAGGGTAGACCAGTAGCCTATGCATATCTAGAACACTTACCCAAACTGAAATGCAATAGGCTCAGATCAAGAAGGAACTTTTGGCAATTGTGTTTGCATGTTCCAGGTTTCATGATTATATTTATGGTTCAGATATCCAGATTGAAGCTGATCATCAACCTCTAGTTAGTTACTATCTTAAAGAAGCTTATGCATTCTGCTCCAGCAAGATTACAAAGAATGATGCTTAAATCAAACGTCCAACTTCAGAATGATCTATACAGAAGACAAACATCTTTATCTGGCTGATACCTTATCCAGATCACCCAGAAATACAACAGAGCAGCTTGAAGCAGAAAATGTTGACTTCGATGTCATGGAAGTGCATAATTTTTTGACCACAAGACTTGATGAGCTGAGAGATCATACAAAAACTGATCCTGTTTTGCAAAAGCTCAACCAGTACATCCAGGTAGGAAGCCACCAAAGCAATCAAGTGTACTACCTGAAGTGTAACCTTATTTCCCTTATAGAGATAAGATGTTGTTGGAAGATGACATCATATTCAAAGGTCTTAAAGTTGTTTCTCCTGCTTCCTTACAATGTGAATATACCCAGATTTTGCATTGTGATCATCCAGGGTCAAAATCTACTAAAAAAAGGGTCAGAGGGCTAGTATTTTGGCCTTCTCTAGCAAAAGACATTAACAGAGTATTTTCAATTTGTTCATTATGCAATAGTACCAGACTGCATTTGCAAAAAGAGCCACTTCAGTTAAATCAGGTTCCTAAACTTTCTTGGTCAATAGTTGCCACTGACATATTTGAGTGGAACAATCAGAATTACTTAGTGTTGGTAGATTCTTATTCAGACTGGTTTGAGATTGATTTGTTACACAACCTAACATCGACTACTGTAATTACTAAGTTGAAACACCATTTCTCAGTACATGGAATTCCACATAGGCTAATATCTGACAAAGGTACACAAGTTACCAGTCAGTTGTTACAGGTATTTGCAAGAGAATGGGACTTTGTACAAGTTACTAGTAGTCCTGACTATCCACAGTCAAATGGTCGAGCTGAACATGCAGGAAAGAGTGGAAAGCAATTACTAGGGAAGTCAAAGCATGACAATACTGATGTCTTTTTGAAACTACTCAATCTCAGAAACATACCCCGTGATGGTATACTTGGCTCACCTGCAAAAAAGACTTCTATCTAGGCAAACCAGAACAACACTGCCTATCAATTGTAGTTTGTTGAGGCCAAAAGTTAAGAACAACAGAGCAATCAAAGCCCAGCTACTCAGAAAGCATTCTTTTCAGAAGTCCAGTTATGAAAAGATGAGAAGATGTCTTCAGTCACTGAAAAAAGGAGAGACAGTGAGGATACAAATGGTGAAAGGTTTCAGCCAGATTGGTCATGTAACAGGTATATGAGCTGAGAGAAGATCCTATGTTGTGAAATCTGAGGGTGTGGAGTACAGGAGCAATCGCAGACACCTTCGTCCTGTATCAGAACCGATACTGCAACATTGTTCTTGTGATACAGACTCTCAGAGCAACCCAGACAATGTCCCTGTTGCAGAACATGTCTTGACTCCAATTATGTTCCTGATATTCCTAAAGGTGAACATTCAGCAGAGACAGTTACAATTCCTAAAGCTGATTCCAGATTTTATATCACACGTTATGGTTGCATCTCTAAACCTAGTGTGAAATACACAGCAACTTGGACGTGATTGTATGTATTTAGTTTTGTATAATTGCATGTCAGAGAATTATCTTGTATTTATTGCATGCCAATCAATGTCGCAAATGATGCATAACTTATTTCTCAAAGAAGGAGGATGTAGAATATATGTGTGTGTGTTGTACCTTTAAGAAACATTTTCAAGGACTGAACATGCATATAAATACCAGGCACATGCTAGCTTCAGTGCCATTTTGAGAGTGCAGTCAGAGAGTGAACATGACTGAGATTGTTAGTCTGTTTATACGTTTATCTAAGTTAAAGTTATTTACCTCATCTCCTGATGTGTTTGTACATAATAAAGCTGCTTGAACATAGCCCACGCTGGTTCATCTATTCTATCCTGACAAGGCAAGTGAGATGAAAGACAATGCCCTGCTGCATAGTGAAGGAACCCATGACTGTAGCACCTGCAGAAGCAGACAGATAAACACACAAGAGAAAAACGGCTAATAAGTGACTTCCCAATGCCACAGCAGTAGTACATGTAACTGTAGAAATGGAGCTGTGATCAGTGAGTAAACACAAAAGTATATGCAGCACTGTCTGTCTCAGTTAGGCATGCCTATAGCAGCAGTGGTTGCATAAAGGGCCATAACTACTATACCTTAGTATTACATGCCATTTCCTCATAGCAGCCCATCAGGACAGGATGGGAATGGACTGTGTTGTGACATGCACCCTATCATCTGGCTACAGTGCACTCTGTCCAGCAAAGCACACCCAACATGTGCTCCACTTACTCACCGACACTCTGTATTGGTTATCCACAAGGGAATAGCCAAGTGTACTTTTTGTACTCTACTGGTGGTTGCTGTCATTGTTTCTGTTGCTGGAAGTGTGAAACGGATCTATCACATGCATTTCTTACTCTGCCCATGTTTCTGTTCCTAATCAAAATAGTGAAGTAAAGCCAGGCATTTCTGGAATATAAAGAAGATATTTATTTTGTCTTATACTGTCTTGTTGCCTCTTCCGCTTGTTTATGCAGCCATTTCAGTTTTGCATACTTTCACTTGTGAAACTGTAAATTAAGTGCACTACTCACATGATGTCACTGACATTGCACTACAGGGTCCCACCCTGCCTACTGCATGTTTCAGCAGGACTGTGTAAGGAAATTCTGAGTTTTACTCCCTCCAAAAATCTCTCAATATGCATTGCTTTTTAATCCTTCTTTAATGAAAATCATAGGTGTATACTGAAGTTAAAAACAATACCATATCTAAGGTGTGCTACTCAACTGAAGTTGCAATGCATTTTGCACAAATTTAAAATTCACTACTCATCCATGCTGCCTTTATATTTCTATTTTTGATTTGTTTTGTGGCTCTGTGACTTTGCAGCTAGCCTCTTCCTACCTCACTGTTAAATGATCTCACTCTGTCTGGGATATACTAGGGCTTTATCCAGATATACTATGGGGCTACTTTCTTGCATTACAAAGGTTGATAATAGTCACTTAGCATAAGAGCACTACTGTTTGGAATCATTATTGTAAACCTATAGATCCTAACAGCCCTTGAAGTACCCTAACCACTAGAAGAGTAGCTATAGAAAATTGGCTTGTAGTGATGTAATGCAATAAAATAACAGCAGTTTCTATCTGATGTATATAGCATCACATTCACCACAGTTTGATTTAACAATATGGAGATTCTTATTTAAATGCCTGCTTGAGAGATACCTTGCTTTTTTCACTGTGTATTCATAATGACCTACATCACCTAATGCTTTGCATTGTACTTGAAGTCATCTCTGCAATTAATGAAAAATGCATACACTTTTGTTAAACGACTTCACCTCTCAGTTATTTAGATGATGTTTTTGTTTTTTTTTTAATCATAAGCACCGTTCATTCTGGCTACTTGATACATTTAGGACTATGTACTCCAGTGCGGTACTCTGAAGATTTGGTAACTTGTGGTCAATACAGCAGTTGGGTGCTAGTAATACATATTTTAGAGTTAGAGCTGATGAATTGATAAAGGAGAGCTGCAGGCAGCAATGCTCGTCCCGAGTTCTATTAGAGTACATTTATATTAAAAACATCGATATTTGCATGTATTGATCGCTTTACATTACAAGAAGGGTTGCTTCTTCTCTTTCTTCTGTTCTTCTCCCCATTTTCAGGCCATTAAATGTATTTTTACCAAGATGCACCCTCATCATTAACTATCACTTAACCCAAAACATTGCACTAATTTCTTTAATACATTGAGATCTGCAATCTATGCATTCCTTGGAAGTAGGTATTCTTCCAGAATCTTAAAATAACCTTACCTCACTCCTTACTTAACTAGCAGTGCTTCACAATACATTTCTGCCGGTACCAGTCTTCACCTTACTATTTAGTTTTTCTAGCTACACACACACACACACACACACACATATATATATATATATATATATATATATGTGTGTATATATATATATATATATATATATATATATACATATATATATATATATATATATATATATATATATATATATATATATATATATATATATATATACACATATATATATACCTGTTCTTCAAAACTATATACATTGAGGTAATTTTTTTATTCTCTTCAGCATCACTTTCCTTACAGATTATTTGTACATCTTAGACATTTGAGTCTGTTCTCTCTCAGGCAAAAACATGTCTGTCTTCCCCAATGTACCTTCAGTACTGCAGATTACACCATACTCATGGTGGAGCAAATGGCTGCTATACTCCCTGATACTTGTTTAGACAATGTAAGTCTGGCATTCAGCTAGATTAGCAGAAAACACTCAAAATACATATGACACATTTCTAAACCAAATCTACTGCTCATTTGGTATTAAACTTAACCATAGTCCCCTATCTCGATGTAGTAGGCCAGACAGACAGTTATCCACAAGGATATCTTTAACACCCCTGTGTCTGATAACATATCACCAATAGTAGTGAAAGGCATTGAAGTGCAATAATAAATATAACTCATCTTAATTATAAATGTTGCTTACTTGAGACATGGATTTTGGCAATAACTAAAACCTGGGTAAAGGATGCCACTACCCATCTAAAAGAATTGCTTCATGATACCATCTATTCACAGGCATACCTCACAATCTCTGAGCATTATAAAGCATAGCTCTGACCTTTAAAAAATCATATTGGAGTGCCAGAAAAAAAGAGAACTTCCTTATTTTTAGTACAGAAGTCTATTATATACTTAGTGACAGGAAATATTTGTACAGACTTAGTTTATTTAATTAGTAAGGTATGGAACCTAACTAGGTCTATCTTTATGAGGAACATGTAAATCCAGGAGGAGAGAGTGTATATTTGTGGGAAAAAATCGTAATGCTGTACCTAAATCATAGAAGTTGAGGTATATATTTACTGCAAATAGTGTTCACTGAGGAATGGGTGGAAAAGTGCTGCTGTTATTAAAAATGCATTCAAGCCTATCTGCCTATTTAAAAATAAAGAAAAAGAAGTCAGATGATGACCCAAAACGGATTGTGGTACAAGTTTTTTAGGAGGACATGCTGACATATAACCTCTTTAGAGCTCTCCTAGACAAAGTACTGACCAACATCTTTCAAGAATATTCAGATTAACATTTTATATTCTTTCGTGACTTCATTTTAACATGAGGTGGAAGCAATGGTAAAAGACTTGATGAAATCATAATTTAAAAAAGAGAAATTTTCCAGATTTGGACATTACTAATAGACCAAACAACACAGGTTTATTAAATGATGTCTAAATATATAAACTTTAAAACATAAAAGTCAGATTTAGCAACTGTCCAGCTTTGTTTTTTTTAATAAAAAGTCAGGTTTATGCCATTCACTTAATAAACCTGCATTTTATGCTCTTATGTTTTGTTGGAGAATTTACCTGTGGACCTCTAAGTGTTGTACACTTTATGCTCTTTTAGCATTTTGTTGTTATTAGTTTGGTTGTTCTTATTACACACACACACACACACACACACACACACACACACACACACACACACACACACACACACACACACACACACACACACACCGTTACTTTTGGTATTTGCTATTTGCTATTTGCTAATAGACCCCCAAATTACTTTTAAAGTTGAAATTCTAGATAATTATCTGGGTGACCATTACCAAACCACAACAAAAACATCATCAGGATTTCAGAAATTTCAAAATATCCTTCAATTTATTATCATAGAGACATCTATCCCAGAAAGTATGTAAAGTGTACTGCTACTTGAATTAGACTTAATAAATTGTGACTCTGTGCTAGAGAAGAAAGGCACTAACCATACTAAACAATATAAAATTATTCCTATAAAATTATTCCAATACCAAGATGATTAAAGGTAGAATCTCTCCTTGTATAACTATATAAGGGGTGCCAGAAGCTGTTAAAGACTGGGGGGGGGGGCAAGGGTGACAGGGGCACTTAATAAACTAAAAAGGGTAATTTTTTATAACTATTTGCTACCACAACATAGGTTCACTTGGAGGACATTTTAAGCTTAGCCAATTCCCTTTTGGTGCTTGAATTAACATTTTCTGATTGGTCTTGGCTATCCCCATGGCTGATAATTGTATAATAGCCCTAGTGAGAACAACTGTGACCATACCAAAGATAATTTGAAGGGGCCATGTAATGGATGCAGCATTTAGGAACTGCCTCTATCCAGTAGTTGCATGAGAGGAAATCCTGGCGTACATTTTCTATTACCCATCCTTAGATCCAAGTTGCATTTGAATATGGATGGATGAGCTTTACTTTATTTTTTATGGATAGTCTGTTCCGGAACAGTGGTGGCCTCTGTGATATATATCCATCTCTCCAGAACATTTAGTTTAGATACATGGACTGAATATTTCTGATGCCATTTGACTTGTTGATGTTCAGTAGGTCCATCTGTATTATGTTGGAGGATGCTTTGTATGCCAGACATGTCACCTCTAAGCACTCTGTAGGATATTGAGTATAGTAATAAAGTTTTGAGGTGGTCCATGCAAGACCTATTGTTTAGGACTTGTATCATTTTAGTAAGGTATCTCTGAAGGTATTCCAATTGTTGCATGGGGCTGGACAGATACATGCCAAAGTGGGCATTATACAAAATGATTGACATAATGAGAGCTTTGTAAAGGGGACAACAACATCTCTGGATCTAGTCACAATCAATTTGTTTATAAGCTGTACAATATAGAAAGGCTTTCTTATGACTCTGGGCACGTTGGTCAAAAGTTAGGTCACTGTACACACAAGTTCCCAAATGCCAGAAAATTGGATCAGTTCTCAGAGGGCATTGTCATGATTTTGACACCAGTTATTATTTAGGACAAACCTTCCTGCATGATGGTTAAGTCATTTGGGGATTCAATAACTTATCCTAGCCTGCAGTCATCTCAAACTTAGCTGGCCAAAGCTCTCTGGTATTTCCTTTTACTTTTGAGGTGTATATGCCAAACAGAAAAAGTCTCAGCACCGAACCCTGGGGGACTCCATTGGTGACTGGTCTCTTCCCCTGTTTTGATCTCCTGCATCCTGTGAGCCAAGTTGGCAATGCAGCTGGTGATGTAAGTGTTTGCTCCTACATTATTCATCTTTTGTACTACACCTGAGTAGGGGATTGTGTCAAAAGGCTTGGCCAGGTCAAGGTAATGTGGTGTGAACTGTTTTACCTTCATCCATTGCTTTGGTAACAAGAGTAAAGTTTAAAAGATGACCGTGATTTTGAGCATTTCACACTTTCCTCTGGGCTGTTTTCAAACACATTTTTTGGGCCATGCATACATGTATGCATTCCTTGATTCACCTTCCTGATTGTATTAAATTATATTCCTTGTATAATACAGCACACTTGTTAGACTTAAGTTAGAGCGCATTTTTAATTTATTGTTTAAACATTTTTCCAGTAGGCAATGAAACAAAAATGCATTAACCAATAATGACAAAACTGCCCTATTCAGAATATTTCCATCATAAAGGTCTGCTTCCACACACAACTGCATTTTAAATTTGTTTGAACATTTTTCCAGTAGGCAATGAAGCAAAATGCATGCACCAATAATGACAAAACTGCCCTATTAAGAACATTTCCATGATAACAGTCTACTTCTTACCACCCCTATAGTGCCTTTTTTAGACAAGGTTCAAATGACAAATTCACCACCGTAACAGGAACAGGCAAGCAAAAACTGAGGGTGATGCTACTCAATGCTAGAAGTCTAAATCTCAAAATGCACTCACTCGAGGCACTCCTTAAAATGGAGAACATCGATATCTGTACAGTGACTGAGACCTGGTTCAAGGCTCCAGAGAGCATCCCTGCACTACCAGGCTATAACTCATACCACACTTTTTGGCCATGTAACCTGGACAGGAACACCAAAGGTGGAGGTGTGTCCATATTCATTAAGGATATCCACACCTCTAGGCTAGTTGCTCAGCATAATGCAGCCGAGGTTATCCAAGTGCAACTAACTTTGGGCAAAACTGCAATCCAAATTGTAGCTTGCTAAAGATCACCCACCATGCCCCAGGATTCCCACTCCTCTTTCCTTGATGTACTGGAAAATATTAGGGTTCAACCAAACACCCTAATAATGGGCAATTTCAACTACCCCACCATTAACTGGGAAAACTACTCATGCACCAACTCCTTCGCTCAACGCTTTCTGGAATTCATAAACTCCAATGCCCTGGATCAACTTATCCACACCCCTACCAGGGGCAACAATATCCTATATCTAGTCATTACCAATATAAGTGACCGGTGTTCCACACCTGAAGTCAATGCCTCATTGGTCCGATCCAACCATAAGCTAATTACCCTAGATATCCACATCCTGCCTCCACCCCCCCATTAAGAAAACCATGGTAAAAAATTTCTCCAAAGCCAACTTCATGCTTCTTAAGGCAGAAGTGGTGAACTTCATGACACCCATGCAGGTGGACAATACAGTTATGACTATTGAATCCTACACAATTGCACTTTATAAGCACTTACATGAGTGCATGGATCGTGCTATCCCAAACAGAACCAAGATGTTATCCTCCAAAAAAAGGAAGCCAATCTGGTGGTCCCCTGCCATAAACAAACTGTACAACAGAAGGAAGAAACTCTTGCAAAAGAGAGTAAAATCCCATGAGTGGAGGAGCTCTCTGGTCAGCCTCAGTAAGAAGCTGCAATCCCTGACAAAATCCTCCAAAGCTAGTTATGAAAACAAAATTACCACTGATTCTAAAGACAACCACAAAGCATTCTATAACTATATCAAGAATCTCAATGGCAATACTCAGATCTGCTCTGAGCTACAGCACAATGGCACTAAATATACAGACCCAACTGATATTGGCAACATCCTGGCAGATAGGTTCAGTGCTAACTTTACCCCCCTCTCACCCCCTAAAGAGCCGATCTCTATACCAGAAGAATGCAAAGTTCCTGTAATCACGGCTGCACAAGTAAAAACCACACTCTCCAAAGCCAAGAACACAGCATCCATGGGACCAGAAAACGTCCCAGGCTGTGTTCTACATGAACTACAGAACGAACTGGCACCCCACCTAAGTACCATGTTCAATCATAGCCTCACCTCAGACTTTGTGCCTACTGAATGGCGCACAGCAACGGTTATCCCACTCCACAACGGGGGAGCCACCACGGACCCTGGGAACTACCGCCCCATTAGCCTGATGAGCCTGGTCTGCAAGGCCATGGAACGTATCATCATGGAACTTATAAACAAAGACATTGGTAATCTCCAAACTCTGGATCCCACCCAGTTCAGTTTTGTAAAAGGCAGATCATGTCTCCTAAACCTGATAGACTTCTTTGAAGCAGTCACCAAAGCCGTAGACAAGGGTAAGGTGGTTTGCACAGCCTATCTAGATCTTGCCAAGGCTTTCAACACCATCCCCCACTCTGGAATTATAGATAGACTCACTAAACTAGGTATAAATCCCTATGCCACAAGATGGGTTGACGACTGGCTCACTGACAGAACCCACACTGTGAAAGTAGCAGACTCCAAATCCGACTTCAGATCAGTGACAAGTGGAGTACCACAGGGTTCAGTCCTGGGTCCTCTCCTATTTGGTATATACTTCTCTGAAGTACAGGCTAACACAGAAGGTCTTTGGTTAATGAAGTTTGCAGATGACTGCAAACTAGGAGCCATAATCGAAACTCCTAACGATGTGGCCATCCTACAAAAGGGCCTCACTGAAACAGATGCCTGGTGTCAAAGCCATGGCCTCAAGCTCAATGCCAAAAAGTGCTTTGTCATCCCCTTTGGAAAAACTCTGCACCCATGAACTACAACATAGGCGGTAGTATACTTAACACCGAAAGTGTGATAAGAGACCTTGGGACACAGGTGGACAGTAGTCTCTCCTTTGATAATCACATCGCCACAGTAGCCAGGAAATCCTTCTACATGGCACACCTCATCACAAAAGGTTTCTCATCCAGAAAAAAAAGAGTTCCCCTATACTCATCACTCATTAGACCCATTATAGGGTACAACACCCCTTTTGGTATGTACTGCACAAGACATCTACAACAACTGGAAAGGCTGCAGAAATACCTCACAAAGTGGATTACCAGCTTCAAACAGATGCCCTACGCAGACCGTCTCAAAAAACTCCAGCTTTACTCCGTCGCATATCGCCTATTCAGAGGTGATCTCTGCCTAACATACAAAGCTATGTCAAACCCAGAGCTGTTGGACATGCTCCACTTAAAGAAATCCCAATCCCTCTGAGCTACACGCTGTAGGGACCTAAACCTTGTCACCACAATAAACAGAACATGCTGGAGGGATAGATTCCTGTCCCAGAGACTTCCCATACTCTGGAATAAACTACCTATCTATATCAAACAAAGCTCCTCATTAGCACTCTTCAAGAAAAATCTTGCTGATTGGATGGGAAATAGGAAATTCACCCCAGGGATCACCTTTGTGTCTCTGCTCGACAGTGGCACAGGAAAATAATTTTCTTGGGTGGCAAAAGCCAGGGTACCTTTTTGGCTGGGCTTGTATAGCCTAGTAC
The DNA here is from genome assembly GCF_019279795.1 of Protopterus annectens. Taxonomy (NCBI): domain Eukaryota; kingdom Metazoa; phylum Chordata; order Ceratodontiformes; family Protopteridae; genus Protopterus; species Protopterus annectens. The sequence goes on along the minus strand of NC_056726.1, from coordinate 93,867,230 downwards.
CTACCTATGAACTTCTACACACAATATATAAATACAGAATCACAGTAGAGTGTAAGCCATAGTCATGTTGCACAGCTTCTTGAACTTATTTTCAATTGGGGGGGGGTGCAAAAGGCCAAAAAACAGGGACACTTTTTAAACATTACGTGTATAACTTTGCAAAGTTGCTTGCATAGAACATTGTTGCCACCATGCATTTCACATGAACCCAGAACCTTGTGCACTACACTCAGAGCAGGATACCACGAAGCTAAACCAGCAGTTTCTTGAAGGACAGGAAGACAAACTTAAATGGCTATCATATCATTTAGGGAATTCACTTCTCACTTCTCATCATAGCTCTCAACCTCTTAGCACAAAAATACAGAACAAAGCCAATAATGGGGGAATACAGCCCCAAAATAGGGACACATTTCAAATACTGATTTTTATAACCTTAGAAAATTGCTAGAATAAAAGGTTTTGTTTTACCACTCCTGCAAACCAGAGGAACAGAACAAAAATGTGAGGCATCAATTCACAAGTGATGGTGGCAAGGGACTTTAGGCTCTTTTTACCTGTACTCAAGGTACAGGGTTTGAGCCTGAGTACCTCTAGCCACCAGATGTATCCTGCTGGGGGCATTTTCACACACACACACACACACACCCCAACCACTCTGCAATATACAGTCCAGTAGTGTACTCACTCTGATAGACTCTAGCAGTTTTTTTCCGTTCCCTCTTCACTCTACAATTACATCCTAGTCTACAGTCCAGAGCATCTGCTCAACAGGGCTTCTGCAAATAAATCCTTTCTGTTCTGGCAGCAGCTTTGAATAAAATCGGTTCCCTCTCGCAAAAAAGGCCTGAAACACATGCGCTGATGTGACGTCATTGCAGTTGGGAGGCGTGCGGAAAATGAAAGGGACAGAGGTATGGATGATCTAAAAGTGGGGGGACTCCCCTTGCTCTATGGTTCCGGTGTCCATGAACTATACAATAGAATCTCAATTAAAGGAAAGAGAAAGAGCTTGGAAAGTTACCCATCTCACTGCCAAGAATTTCTCTCCTTTCTCTGCACCTGTTTTACTATCAGGAATCCCTCACCTTTACAAGAGTTGCATTAACAAGATGAAATGATACACTTGCCATGCTGCAAGTCTCAAAAATAATAATTTTAAAGACAATTTTCTACAAATTTTATCTTGGCCAGTTGCAGAATCAAGACATGAATCACTAATCCTAACTTTGCATAAAGATGGGCGGAGGGGTAGCCACCAGGCTTTGAGCTATATAGGCTTTTTAAGAGACTGCATTAAAATACGTGTTTATGATACTAGCATTCAGAACTGAATTGATACCAAAAAAGAAACTGATGTTTCCACATTGTTTCTGGTACTGTCCCTCTACTAAAATCTGAACTGTATCTTACAGTAAAAATGACCCTTGACATCATTTATAAAACTTCCCCTTATCCTATGCTCATATGGGAACATATACTCTACAGCAGTTACACGAGGTCTAGACCCAACAGTCTGCAAAGATAACACATTGTTTTCTTTCACTCTGAAATGCTGACTTTTGCAGGAAACAGAGACTTTCTGTACCACTAAAATTATTTTATGCCACTTAGCAAAATTAGGGGTTAGTTCAAGAAATATTCAGTGTCATAGGCAAATAAAAGTGCCATGCAACCATTTTTCTCTAATTTATTTTATTTATTTACATTTTGTTGATTCAGTTAGTCCCACTAGGCCAATGGCCTCTTTTCAGTGGAGACCTGAGATAGAATTCACACTTTCTAAGGGAAATTTGGCCAGGGCAACAGGATGCTTCTCCTCTTTTTGATAAGTTCCATGGTATCTTTTACATCTATCTGGGTACTACCATCTGAGGCAAAAGGGATCTCAGTTTAATATCTTATACAAAAATTGGACACTGAAAGTGCTACTCTGTGCCACCCAGTGTATTAGAAAATTAATCCAGCTACGTGATATGGGTACAAAACCTACAACCTTGTGATCTGCCAGCACTAAGGGTGAGTGTGTTATCTGTTGAGCTATGGAGACTGCAGTCAGGACATTTGAGGATTCTCAGTGACAGGGTACATTTTCATTTATTTATTTGTTTATTTATTTATTATTTGTTGACCAGGTTAGTCCTGCAAGAAATTGGCAAACTTCCTCTACTCTTTCCAAAAGGTAACTAAGCTACCACCAACTCAAGCAGATGGGGCTTTAGTGAATGTGAAAGTTGATACAAGCAAGAGTGCAGTAACACCCCCCCCCCATACACACTTTTGCTGCACTGCAGTATCAGCTTTTGATCTGTCTAGTACAGAATTAGAGCCTGCAGCATTCTGCACCACAGATGAGTGTGCTACCTGTTGTGCCACTGACAGTACAACTCAATTTTGAATATTGCCGCCTTGGTGAATATCTTGTTTTCTTTGTTATTTAAATTTTGATACCAACATTTATAGATTCTTATTTCAGTATCATTTAAGTAAGAGAGTTTATTTAAATGATATGGGAAAATGCTATTTTGCATCAAAAGCAAACTGACAGTTAAACAACTCTTAAGTATGTATGAAACAATGGAGAATGGCAGGGTTTCTTCATTAAACTGAAAAATAATAAAAGCAATACATTTGTATGCTAGCACTTAATGAGAAGAATAGGTCACATATAACCGGGGACCTTAAAGAATTCTTTTGGAGTCTGATTTTTAATGCAAATTTACTTTTCTTCCAGCTGAAGGTTTTGATGAGGGGACCTCTCCAAATATTGGCAAAACTTAGTTTTGCTTTGTATCAGTGTCATCCCTAAAGACAAAGCTCTGTGTCAATGCTCAAAAGTTTCATATCAATATTATTTGTAGAATGAGAATCATTATACAGTAATAATGACGTTAATTATTTTAGTTGACAGATTTGTTTTCATAATGCCCATAAAAAAGAAATACATAGACTTTGGACTCAGTAACTTGTATAGTGAAAGAGAATAATGCATGGGTCACAGAAGAAGCTGTATGAAATAATCACAAATTGTCAGAGAAAGATATTTCCAACTGTGATGATGTGAGGTAGTGCCAGCTATGCCAGAAAGAGTATGGCAGTGCACATGTAACACATGCCAGCATAGCTAGCTGGAGTTTTATAAAGAATCATATGTCATTTGAAAACCAAACTGATTTGTACAGATGCTTGTGTTAAAACATGTATTTGCAAACTGCTTGCATTAAAAATATATCAACACTGAGTCCTGCTGGACAGAAAATAAATATACATGTATGTCAGACTGTACTGTTGTTAACTGTTGAAGGGTGTGTGTATATATGTATATATATATATATATATATATATATATATATATATATATATATATATATATATATATATATATACACGTATATATATATATATATATATATATATATATATATATATATATATTTTTTTTTTTTTTAACAGAGAATACTAGAAGGGATAGAGTTAAGCTCAGCCCAACTAAGCTTAGGAAAATAGCTTGAAATTAAATTACTTGGTTTAGGCCATAAATATTTTATCTTACAGGCCTGAATGCAGCCAGAGATGCAATGTCAGGGCTAGGATCCTGCTCTTATTGTCCTTAGTGGTGAACTGATTGCTACCCTGGGGTGCCAGAGAATGGTTGGTTAGTCTCTGCAGGAAGGATGAAAGGGTTGGAATTGTTTTACAGTCTACAGATGCTAGAATAAGCCTTAGCAAAGGTCTAGGTGCATATTGTGAAATATATGTGTCAGATCCTGACTCAACTTCTAATCAGGGGGGTAGTGTGGGAACCACAGAATCAAGTGACCAGATGTGATGTCATTCTGTAGCCAGCATTGAAACTGTATTTAAATATTAGCCAGAAATATAGCAGATGACACTCAGCACTCTGTTTTGGAACTGACAAGACCACTTGCCCACTTCATCTTGCCTTGCTTTAGAAAGTGTCTAACTAGAAAACAGTAATTTTTCAGTCAGTTAGGAAAATATAATGAGATTAGCTAAAAGTATTGTTTTTCTGAATCCAGATCTGAGTCTTTCCATCTGTGTTATTTTTTATATTTCCTGTGAATTGAAACTCTACTGTTTATTGTAAATAGATACTCAGTATTCTCATGTTTTTTTTATTATTTATTATTAAATATAGCTAAACCTTTCATTGTGGCTGGTCTTTTAGAAAATCTTTAACCTTTGAGAGTAAGTGCATTTATTTAGTGGTACTGTGGCATTGTGCTCCTGAAAGTCTTGCTGACTGGGTAACACTACAATTTGTATAAGTATTCATTTTACTAAGAATAATTGGGTACCCTGATAAGAGCCTTAAAGTAGCTGGCTGGTAGCAGTGAATCTCCTTATAGTCTGGGTGGAGGTGGCATAGTGGGTAAACCTGTGCTAGACATTCCCAGGTGTGTAGGGGTGTGTGTGTGTGTGTGTGTGTGTGTGTGTGTGTGTTTGTGTGTGTGTGTGTGTCTGTGTGAAAATCAAATCTCAAAGACTGTGTGTGTGTGTGTGTGTTAGCTACTTGGAACAGGGATACAGAGCACTGATTTCTGCAGAGAGAAAGGTGGATTCTTATTTGGGGCCTGGAGAGGACGTCCAGCCCCAGGACTGGAGTGTGCTCCCTGTGTGCTCTAAAGGGAAATTCTGCTTAGTGCAGAGAGCTGCATCTGAAAATACTGTGTGTATTGATTTTTGTTCCAAGTGGATGTTCCCCACCAGTGTCAGTGGTGAGGACTGATATTCCTCAATTACTGGCCCAAAAGAGGGATGTCACACTAACATTAACGTCTCAATTCTTTATAGAACTTAATATAGTTTTGGAGATGTATTTCTTGCTAATGGATTCCCTTCATGTAATGTTGGATACTCTGGAAATTGATAGACTAGAAACTTTTGCTGACAGATAAGATATATGGCTAGATTCCATAGCATTCAGAATAGCATTGTGAGCCTCTGCCATCCTGCAATGTTACCCTAATTGTAAATCTAGTCTCTGCACTGTATATAATGTCATAGTAGGGTGTGGATTATGGCTTGCACTACCAGATGCTATGCCAGCACCAATGAGTACATTCTACTCCAGTAAAATGATTCAAAAAGATTCCACTTAAATTAATCTCATTACCTAGTCCATGCAAAAACTCAAACACAGATGAACCTGCCTCATAGCCTCTGAAGTCTTCTGATGTCATCCACTACCCCACACAGTTCCACCTTTGTTTCAGAGGTAACAACGCTTGCATGGTGATAAAAAAGTCTATGGGGTAGATATCCTGTAGAGGGCTAATAGTCTGCAGATGGGCAGCTCCAATACTTTGAATTTTTACTTTGGCATTCTATGTCAGTGTAAATAAGTATTACTTTGTAGTGAGGCTGGTTCCCATTTCAATATTGGGCATAGGTGTCTGAGAGTTCTTGCTCCTGAAGCCATTTTATGGACTTAGGCATGGAGTATGTCAAGAATATCTCTTTCTAGAATCCCAAGGATAATGACATTTTTGGAAAATGTAGTCTAATGTCATGTTTCCATATATCTTGTCTATCTACCTATCTATCTATCTATCTATCTATCTATCTATCTATCTATCTATCTATCTATCTACCTGTCTATCTTTTTTTCTGTATGTTTCCAGTTGTGGCTCCTGGGGTGACATACACATTCTGCACCCCTGATTACTCTCTGGCCACCTTCTACAGCCCTTGCAGGACAACTGTCCCTGCAGGAAAGGTAAATCAGAGTCCGTAACTGTATTTTCCCTTTTTGTTGCATCGTATATGTAGAACTTGGGCAAACTGTTACTGATATTTTGGCTCATATCATGGCTTAATTGGGCACATGCACCAGTCCACTTACTTGATTAATAAATACTAAATAAAATATACTTTGACAGTCTCAGTGTTTTCTCATTCTTAGTTTTCCAAAGCTCAATGATTCCATATAAAACTGGAAAAGGGCCCAAGACTGACTCCCGAGGAATTCTGTCAGCAAAGCAACACTATCAGAGCACATCCCACAGCATTTCAGCCTTCAGGTTAGACCTGAAATGTGGATAATGAAACAAGTTTTGCTAATTCCCCTGTGATATGCTCATGCATGAAGGGAAGAAAACACCTATGATCAAGTATGTGAAATTCTTTAAGAAGCTGTAGAAAAATGGCTTCCAGTGGCTGTCTGCTATTTATCCTACACAGAACATGATCCATGAGTCTAATGATGGCCATGTCTAGACAATGTCCACACCTAAAGTCATGTTGGCAGTCTGATAAATGGCACAAGAAGTCATCAAATGTTATCAGCTGATGATGAACAATTCTGTCAAATTTCTGAGCTAATGGGGACAAAACTAAGAGGCCTATAACTGCAATTGCAGATTTAACTTCACTCATGTGAAGAAGAAGATCAGACCCCTTTAATGTGGGAGGGACTCCCCCTTTCTTTGACAAGAATATTAATAATCAAGTTGAGGGAGAAAGATGTCTACCTGACAATTTTTCTAAAAGTTTTGAATATAGTTCAATAACTATTGAAGAACTTCTCTCTCTCTCTTGCTGTCTCTCTCTTTCTCTCTCTCCTTCACTCTGTTTTATTGAAAAATGTATGGACTTTATTAAGAGTAAAAGTAGACAGAGAAAAGGAAAGAAACTCAGAGGGTGGGATTCCAGTTATGTTTTATGAAGGAAAAAGGGTTTGCATCACACAGAAAACCAAACTAATCCATTATGTTATAGTTTTGTCCTTGTCGTGGTCAGATTGGAAACAACTTCACTGAACACTGGACTGATATTTAATGTATTTTTTTAGGCAGTTTGTCGCTTGTCCCTCTGCACATAGAAGATGAAGCAGGCGGGGTAGTTCATTTAAGATGCTTTATTATATAAAACACATCAGGAAGGATAGCAGCATCAACAAATATAAATGAACTGATTAACAGACAAAGCTTACACACAAACATGCTGACATCTCAACAGCTTTCTACAAAATGGCACTCTATCCCTGCACATGCTCAGTAATCAATACACTTAGTACATGCCCACAGGAGGTTTCTTAAAGAGATATGTACACTGAGCTACACAGTTTATAAATTAATGCTCCTGCTCATGATGACTGAGATCCTCATACTGGTGCCACCCTTGTAATGTAACAATTCTCTGTCTATCTCCCCGTCCCCCCTATCCCTCTAACATCTACATAGAAAGATTGGGAGAGTTGCTAGGTTACAAGCTTGGGTGGTGTGAAGATGGGGATATGTTATATTTGACCCACTACCCTTCAAGGGGAACAGGTAAAGAGTCAATCACAAAGTTGTTGTAAAAAATAATGTCACATTAAAAGTGGAGCCGTAGGTGAGTTTCTTGAAATCTATTTCTAGACCATATGCAAAGCTGTTGTGTTAACGGTGACCTAACTATAATCTTTTGGATTACAAGAAATGTTAGGAAACATGAAACTTTGTCTACTTCAATGAAAATCTTTCATGGCTTCCTACCCTCACTTGCCATAAGACAAGTAATAGTCTGTGTTTCCACAAGGCATTTAATTAAACTATGTTACTAGTAATAATGTCAGGGAAAGCAGTGTTACTCAAGTTGGAAACATCAATAAAATCAGCTAGCAGTGGCTCCTTTATCTTCTGGCATTTCTGTATCAACACCAAGCAGCTAACCAGTTGCAGGAGGCAAGGGAGTCCATGCAGATGTATTGGAGTATTCTACCACCTAATCAGTTCTACCATCAAATAGAACTGTTTAGTAGAAGTATGCCAGATTCTTGTAAAGTCTGCATTTGTGGGATAGCACCTACCAAAAAAGTAATACGTTTGGTAAACTGACATCTTTCGGGATCACCTGGACTCTGAGCATACCCAATCTCTACTAAAATCTTGTGCAGCAAGCAGTCATATTGTGGCTGCCTGTTGTTATCTCACAAAGTTTGACTGGTTACCTGTTAGCCATTGCATCAGCCTGTAAGAGCCATCCGCTATACAAGCAAAATGTAAGCAGCATGACTAAGCTAAAGCACCAAGGCTTTAGAGGACTGATTTCAGTGCACCCATGCTGAAAAGCTAAAAGTGGACTTTCAACTTTATTTTAAAGCCAAAAAAAAATCAGGAAAGTGTTTTTCTTGTGTGCTAGTCACTTACTGATTTTTTTAGATTTAGTGGTACTTAAGCAACGATTGCTCATTTTATTTTGTTTTCCTCGCTGAAAATTGGTGTGTGGCATCTGTGCAGTCACCTGACTGAATTCATTAATTACTGTGTTGTTTTTTCAATGCTTAATCTATTGTTTTCACTCCATTTTTACTATTTATAACTTTGTTACTGTTACAGCAAAATTTTAGCCAAGTGTGTGTGGGCAGTCTGAGAGATAGAGGTGATTTTTCTATGAGAGAAAATAAGTTGCTGCCAGAGTCAAAAGCTGTTTAAAATTTGTTTTTCTTTGATTTTTTTAATTTTGAGATCAGCTATATTGTGCTGAGCTGTACTTCACTCTCAGCTGTGCAAACCGGCACTCAGTAAATGCAGGCACTTTGAAATTTTATTTTCTATTTTTGTCCCAAGATTCACTCTTGTATTGTCCAATACCACTGCTATACAATTTACTCAGCAGAGTCCTCATGTATGTTACACAATAACATAAATGTGTTGAATTAACATAAATTTAGAATATTTGCTTTCAAGTGTCTCCATAAATACTTTATACTCTGGATATGATAGCAAATACATTTCCATTAGCAGATACCCATTCTTGGAAAAAGAAGTATTTAATATTTTGTACTAATAAGGATTGATAAAAAGGCATCCAACAATCCAAACATTGTGTAAAGAAAGTCTTATATCCCCAAATTTCTATATTCTTGGATTTAATGGAAGGTAAGCCAGCTTGTTTTCCCTCAGTGGCCAGCCTCATATCACCTGGTATACCTAGGCAGTATAACAACAGCCTGATGTTCATTGTCAATTAACTAACCACTACTTTGTCCATCACAAACTACTTGTGAGAGATGCAAATATTTACAAAAGACTGAGATATCACTCCCGCACAAAATCACATTCTGTATGTCCCACACACCTACACAGAACTCCATATAAATACATGGAAAATTACTGAATGGTACACTAAGTGTACACCAAGTGTCAATGATCTGTATTCAAGAACATCCCTGCCACCTACACAGAACTCCATATAAATACATGGAAAATTACTGAATGGTACACTAAGTGTACACCAAGTGTCAATGATCTGTATTCAAGAACATCCCTACCAACTTTTTTTGTGCTTTCTAGATACTCAGAAAGATTATGCCAAGTGTATATGTAGTCTACACTTTGTGGCAACCTGTATGAATCCACCTCATTGATTCTTAAGACTGCAATAAAATCAGAAGGAACAGTACAATTAGGAGGAAGAAGGTGTGAGTTTTGCTTGTGTTGACTGTTCACTCACAACAATGTATGCTTAGTGTACACATAGTGTAGATGTTAATGACCGCCTCAAAAAACTCCAGCTTTACTCCATAGCATATCGCCTACTCCAAGGTGATCTCTGCCTAACATATAAAGCTATGTCAAACCCAGAGCTGTTGGACATGCTACACCTAAAGAAATCTCAATCCCTCCGAGCTACATGCTCTAGGGACCTAAACCTTGTCACCTCAATAAAAAGGACACACTGGAGGGATAGATTCCTGTCCCAGAGACTTCCTATACTTGGGAACAAGCTACCCATCTATGGCAAGCAAAGTTCTTCATTAGCACTCTTCAAGAAAAATCTTGATGAGTGGATGGGAAATAGGAAATACACCCAGGGGATCACTTCTGTGTCTCTGCTGGACAGTGGCACAGGAAAATAACTTTCTTGGGTGGCGTAAGCTATGGTACCTTGCTGGCTAGGCTTACAAGCACTTGGGCTGATAGCCTAGTACCTACCTATGAACCTATGAGCCTATGAATCCCAGGGTAGGTCTCATCAGAAATTAAAAACCACAACATATACTGCCACATCCATAACTGAAAGTGTTCAGGAAAAATTTGTCCCAGACCAAATATGCATAAACCCTTCACTAATAAAAATGTATTCATGAATGGTGACTCCATAGTAAGGCACACACAAATAGGGTGACAGTGAGTTATCTTTTGGGTGCCAAAATCTCCAATATCTCAAGGAATTTTAAGACCCAACAAGTTGAACAAGTATGACTGTGAAGTGGTGGTACTCCATGTGGATAAAAATGACTTGGTGCACAAAATCCCAAGGGATTAGCAGACAGGTAATTCCAAGGTCTACATGCATATCACAAAAGCAGGGAGGACTCTGGTGCTGAGTGAACTCCTACAATCACCACGAGTTGTGGCGAGGTGTAAGGAAATGATGACTGATTTCAACAACTGTCAGAGGAACTGGTGTCACGAGGGATGCAGTATGTGGCAGCATCGGATGGACTGCTGCACAGCCCTACTTGTGGCTTGCACCTTTTGTTCCATGGTTTCTACATACTGGCTAAAGTCTTTGCTGCCTCCATAGTACCTTTCTTAGGCAGAGTCCAGCTAATGGATCTTCCTACCTAAAAAAACATAACAAATCATCAGACAATATGTGCTAAGAGCCTAAATAATAAAATGCCTGACCCTGAAGCCCCCCTGTACTTGGAGCACATTCATATGAGTATTATTAATGAAACCTGTAGCCAACATCCTTGCAGCTTCCCCATGCTATTTTCCATGTGTAAACATGTTGTCTTGAACCATTACATGATGTCTAGATATAATTGTTTGCATAGTTCTGCACATTATTTTTGTTTAATTCTAAAATGTTGATTTTTTGCACGAAAATAAAAGCTTTCTGTACTGCTATTTTATTTTATATGTCACTTAGCAAAAATAGGGGTGATTTCAAGTAATATTCTGTGTCAACTGTTCATGAAAGTTGTATGTATCAATGTGTCTAAAGATGCTCATGCCTTTAGAGTTATAAGATATATGCATATGTATGTATATATATATATATATATATAAAAAGAGAGAGAGAGAGAGATATGTTTTACTATCAAAATTATGAGTAAAGGTTCAGCGATCATAGGATGTCAAATTACAGTTGGCTGAATCAGTGTTGCTGAACCTTCATGTGTGCAAGTCCCCAGTTCAGCAAATGCACTGTACAGTCACACATATGTGGTTGACCTTATTAGAAGAGAGTGTGGTACAATGCAGATTGGGAAATTTACCATTTTCCCCACTGTAGTGACATCTCGGAGTTAGAATTTATAATTTGCAGGGGGTGTTGGGGGTGCAGGGGGGCTTGACCCCCTGCAAAATTGTGTAGTTCAGTACTTTCGTACTGCTGACAACCCAGACTTATGTTACTGTTAGGTAAGGTTGCAGGGGGTATTGTATGTCGAATAATGCTGAATTTGAATAGTTGGCATGATGTTTGACATACTGACCTAGGTAGTTTTTTTTACTATTGCAATTTTGATAGTAAATCTGTGTGTGTGTGTGTGTGTGTGTGTGTGTGTGTGTGTGTGTGTGTGTGTGTGTGTGTGTGTGTGTGTGTGGATATATATATATATATATATATATGTATATATATATATATATATATATATATATATATATAGAGAGAGAGAGATTAGATATATATTGAGGGTGTGTAAAAATCGTATGGCATTGATAGATTCTTGTGTAACGATCTTTGGAATTGATAATTATTTACTTTATATTTCTTTCTGAAGTTTTGCTGAAATATATGAGAACTATTCAAACTCAAATCATTTAAGTTGGTTTATTCTACTAAAATGAGCCATGTTGCAGATTTGTTCTAACAGGGAGTAGTTAACAAACTTTTTATGTGAAATGTCAAACTTTGTTGCATAAAAATATTGTGGCATTGTAATATTACTGTTTCTCTTAATAATTTTGTATCATTGAAAATACATAAAAATAAAGCATTGGCAGCTGTTCCTATAACTACACCACAGAATTACTTTATTGGGTCAGAATTGACCTTTGGGCCATTAATCATATATCAAGCATTAAGTTATTATTTTTCCTTTTTCTGTATTAATTTTACTTGAAGTTTCTAAGCATTACATTAAAATCAAAACACAATAAAAGAATATCATCATCATCATTGTCAAGTAACTTTGACATTATCTTGTCATGCTCTGTCCCAATGCCTAGAATAGATAGCACACATTTCAAAAAACATATACAGCCTTGCTTTCACTGTTTCTAGTTAAACATTCACTTTCAGTGCTTTACTACTCCCTGCTCCTACGTCTATCATTTTGTTTAGGTTTTGACAGCAACTATTAGTTTGGGAAAGCCATCTTGGAGGATTCGCTGGAGTTTTTGAGGGCACCAAGTGTGCAATCATCTGCAAATGTATTAAGCCATAAACCCTTAGCATTTGCTTTTACCTCTGAGAAGTAAATGGTAAAGAGGATTTAACCAAGGACTGAGACCTGGAGTACACTTCTATTGACAGGTCTTTTGGAAGAGATAGAGATCACCCATCCTAATTTCCTGTGTTTTTATTTCTGAACCAATTTGCTCTCCAGTGAGTTACAAAAGAATTTACATTAATCTCAGAGAGTTTATTTATGATACCCGAGTGTGAGATATTGCTGAATGTATTGCAAGGTCTAGGTATGTAGTCTGTACTGATTTGCCTTCATCCATTGATTTAGTAACCTTCTTGAAGAAGTTGGCCACATTAAGTAACTAGGATCTTCTGTTAACAAAGCCAAACTGACTTGGGTCAAGATTCTGTAGGTTACATATGTCCTCACTTATTAATTCCACAATGATCCTTTCCATAACCTTACAGATAAGGATAGTTTGACTGATTGGTCTATAATTACCCAGGTTCACTGATGCTATACATTTGTGCAAGGGTATGACTGTTACTGCCCTCCAGTCATCAGGCATGAAGCCTATATGGATACAGATATTAAATAAGCTCTGTAGGGGTCTGATAAGTAATGTTTCAGGCTAACCAGTAGGCAGTCTGGTATGTTATCCAACCCCACAGAAGTAGTGTTCTTGGCCTTGGATAGTGCCTTGAGGACTTGTTCATTGGAGATTTGAGGTGCAGTGCAAATGCAGGTATGCGATCTTGGAAAATACAAAGGGAGAGGGGGATGAAGTTTGAACTAAATTTGCCTGCTAGCATATTAGGTATGTCCTCTGGGGCTGAGTATGTGATATCCTTTACTTGTAGCTCTGTACAGTATTGTTTCTGAGATTTATAACATGGGTAATGAAGACTATTTGGATTTCCTTTTCCTGAGTGGTAGTTTTTACCTCATATCTAGGTTTTATTAGTTTGTTCAGGGTCTAGAGCTCCTTGTTATGTTTAGCAAGACTGTCATTGGCATCTTGAGAGTAAAATTTATTTTTTGCATGCAATGTTTTTCTTTTTATTGTATTATAGGGCCTATTTATATAAAAGTTCCACCATAGGGGTTTACTTTTAAAACTGAGTTGTATTTACTTCTGGGGGGGTAGACTCATCTATGTAGTAAATTAAATGAGCACAGAATTTTATTTTTGGTAAAGGATTCCTCATCAGCAGTGTGAAGATGGAAAGGGCTTTTGAATGTAGTCATCAGTCAGTTTTACTAGATTGGCCTTGGCATAATCCCTGAATACCGAGAGATTGGAAGAGGTTTCTTGCTTTAATCTTGAAGTAAATTATGCTGATTTGTGCTCTAATTTGACAAGGGAGGAAGTTAGAACTGGTAAGGAGCAAAGATGCCCCATATTGATAAGGAACAAGCCCAGAATTTAATTGTCCCTGGTTGGGCTGCAGGCTAGCTGGTCTAGAGAATTGATATGGATGAAGTTCAGAAATTTCTAAGCATACATGATTGAGAATGTATAAGTCTCCCAGTTTATGGCAGTTGAAGTCTCCTGGGAGAGTGGTGTTTGGCATAACTCAGCGGTATTTTGTTCTAGTTAGGTAGGAGGTATGGGCTGAGGGAGACATAGAAGGGGTCCTATAGTTCGCTATGACATAATAAAGTGATTTGTTAATTGTAAAGTTGATGTGAAAGAGTTCTGGGTCATTACCTTGTCTACTGAGTCTGGAATATGGATACATCACCACTTTCAGTGCTTTCATGTAATACAGTGGGCCTGAACATGTGGTAGACATAGAAACCCTGCAAGGTCTTGAACCAGGTCTCTGGGATTATACATATATCAATGTTTTCCAGCATAAGGAGTGCCTGTAGGAAGTGAAGCTTTTTGTTAAGGCTCCTAGCATTGAGTAGTAATACATTTATGTTATCCAGATTCTGTTTTGTTATATTGGAATCTTTGGAAGACTAACATTGCCTAAAAAAAGACAGAATGGAATTGAAAGTTTTAAGCCAATATATGAAAGCCTTGGGAGGACAGGCATAGGCCACCTCTTGCAACACATTAGGCTGTCTACCATCTCCTCTTAGGCTTCTTTATATTGTACCTCCTTAAAATGACAGCAGAAATTAAGCCAATTGTTGAAATCAAAATCTTTTGTTCACATTGCAGCATCATTTTTTAGTGATGATAGAATGCTGCTCAAGTTTTGGTTTGTACCACACATATTCCAAAAGTTCCATCATGTCTTTCTTCATATAGTCCAAAAAGGTATAGCTGAAGTCATTTACAGCCATGTGCACTATGTGTACTTATGGAACAAGGACATGAGTGCTTGTATAATGTGGACAATCCTTGCACCTGCTAAACAACTGACTTTGACCCTCTCCTTGCACAGCCTGATGAGTGGTACATTTGTGAGTCCCACTGAGGAGTCTTTGTGGCTACAATATTGGATTATGGGAAGGTTTACCTTACAAGCTTTTGAAATGAGTCAGAGTGACTCTTAGATGTTTCATGACAGGTGCTGTCTGTGTTGTTTGTGAGGTTGCTGATGGTACTTGTTTTTATGTTACATTTAGGAGACCTTTGTGGTTTTGGTACGTTACTTTTAAGACCCCCATATGTAAGTCTATGTGTTTGGTCTGAGCTTTGTGTGATTACTTCAGGTAGTGTTGTGTGATACTAACAACCTGAATGTTTTGCCTCCAATAACATTATATACCCACATATCACACACACTGTGTCAGTTTGTTTAAGTAGTAGGGGGTTGCCAGTAAATATGAAACAATTGATGCATTGTCTCAGGATGCCCTTTTCAACCAAACTTGAGAAAATTGAGATGTGAAGAAAATATATAAACATTTATTTTAGAGCTTTCACTTCAAATGAAGTAAGAAATACTTAATCTGAAACACTCCCATTACACAATTCCCCATATTTAAATAACATAAATCAATCACATGATCCAAATACACCAATGGGACTTGACTATTAATTCTCATATTTGATAAATACATAGAAAAAATAAAATATATAATAAACCATCAGTGATAAAATAGTTTAATATTGTGATACTTTAAAAACATTTAATATTAATGATAGTATTTATACTCAGATATTTATCAGCTTGCAGTTGGAATTACCACTTAGTTTTCCTTCCATCAAGATTATTTACAAAATCCCCTTCTCATACCTCCTTTTTTCATGACTGACCACAAAAAAAGAAAATAATTGAGTACTTCACAACATGTGGAGTGCTTATATAATGCATTCTTAATATTTTTGTTTTATATAGCATATTCATGTTTTTAAATCTGTTTAGCCAACAACCTTGCCATATCCACATACAAATTAAAAAGTGGAACATGCTGTTATATTTATTATTACTTTTGGTTTACAAGGAAAATGAAATCTATCATTTGAATAGTAAATAAGGCCTTTCATATACATGTGCATGTATCTGTCTACACACACACACACACACACACACACACACACACACACACACACACACACACACACACGCACACACGCACACACGCACACACGCACACACACACAAGCACACATATATCTACACAGATAACTGAACACATATATTGCACACTTCACAGTTAAATGCTCCCCTTGTTTTATTAGTAATTGCTTTATCTATTTTTGAGATAGTTCATGCAAGTAAAAACTTCAGAGAGATATTTTTCTTGAAAACAAAAATCAGCTTAAATTCCACTATGTTCCATATATCCTGGTTACCTCTTAAGATGCTCCAGTTGTTATATATAACTTCATTAATAATTTTAGAATCTCCTGAAATGTTTAGTATCATAGTACTACTATTTCTCTAATTCTCTCTCGCCAAGCTGACTTGACCTTTACTAATGTTGACAACCACATGCATATTTTCATTAAAGTGTGTGTTCTTGTTCAAATAGAAGGGCATTTGGATTCTCTGTTATTCAGAATGTCTCCAGCTAACTGAAATAACAACGTTTCACTATAACCATTATGCATAAACATCAGGATAATAGTATCTTCTTCGTCAGATTTCATGATGTCTGTTGTTAACCTGGATGCTCTGACCATCTAACCCTTAGGCATATTTTTCTGCATATAATAAGGTGAGCACTATTCTAATGTAAATAGTTATTAACACACAGATTTTCTATATACAGAACTGCCAAAAACACCCTTACTGTGATCAGTTTTAATTGTAAGGTCCCAAAAAATTAACTATTTCACCTGTATCACTTAATGTAAAGGATAAAAAGTGCGTATTCTTATTCAAAGCTACAAAAACTCATCAATCAAACCATTAGGGCCCTTCCAAATAAAAAAAAAAGAGGTCACCTGCGTATCTTCTATAAAAACATCCTCATCAAATAATTTAATATTATTCAAAATATTGCTCTCCTACCAGCCTATCAATAAAGTGCCGTAGGCTGGTGGTGCAGTGGCCCCCACAGCAACTGCTCTACTCTGTTTATATAACTTAGAATTAAAGAGAAAAAGTTACTTAAAAACAATATCCAACAAGGTATAACAAATATCAGTACTAAGACTGCTCATAAAGAACACAAATAGTAGCACTAATCCTAAGCTGCTTCCTGAATAGTAGTTGTTTTAGGTACACAGCTGCATGCAGCTAGGACTCAATGATCCTTTGCTCCTTCTCTCACTAGAAGCAAAAGATCAGTACCAATTCCAAGCCACTTCCTGAGAAGTAGTATTAACCCAGATATCCTTGTGCTCAGTGCATGTGTTATAATCTTCTCTTAGATGATACCCTGGGCAGAACCTACAGAAGCTGTACACAGCAGAAAACCAAGCTGCTGAATGGCCCTGAGGAAGTACTCACCAAAACTTCAACATGACCAATCAAAGAAGTCCCATACTCACTGCCCAATGAATCAATGTGCTTCGACTCCTTCTCACTAGGAGGAAAGCAGTAGCATTAATCCCAAGCTCGAGCCCTATATGCAATGCTCAGGCTTTCAACTGACTGGTAATCGCTGAAAAGAGTAGTAGATAATCCCAAGCTCGAGCCCTATATGCAATGCTCAGGCTTTCAACTGACTGGTAATCGCTGAAAAGAGTAGTAGATAATGTCCACTTACTCCTTCTCCTGCTAGAAGCAAAACAGAAGCATTAATCCTAAACTGATTTCTGAAAATCAGTTCCCAGATGTTACAGATTTAAAAAAAAAGATGATGAAGAAAAGGAATTAATACTGTGAATACTGCAGTGTGCACTACATGAGACAGTTGGAATGAAACAGAGAAACCTCAACCTTTAAGAGTCTAAGGAGTGGGCCTTCTCTGTTGGTTTTTCAGTGTCCAGTACAATGAGCAGATGAGATGACACAAGACTGGGAGGATCCTCCAAAGTCAAATTTAGAGTTGAGTCAGTTTGGGATTAATGCTTCTGTTTTGCTTTTTGCAGGGGAAGGAGTAAGTGGACAGTGTTTCCTGCTCTTTTCAAGGATTACCAGTCTATTGAAAGCTTGAAAATTGCTTATAGGGAGCCAGTTTGGGATTAATGCTCCTGCCTTGCTCCTAGTGAGAGACATGAACACGGCAAAAGTTACCCAATTTAAAAGCATAAAATGACCTGGACAGGTGGGTGCAGTCCGAAACAATCAGTAATGTCACAGCACTTGCAGCTAAATAACAATGCATTTAACTAGTTAAATAGGCAATCTTACCACCCATTTTCTCCTAAATACCTTAAATAAGAAATCATACTTCTCAGTGCCTTATGATAATGTACTAGCCATGCTTGTTGTGCTATAAAATGATCCCTTGCTCTAAAAATCTCATTACATCTCTCCCTGCAATGCCTTCTTTCGTCCCGTTCACATTCAAATTCTCCCACCAGGTCCTGGCTTCTAAGCATTCTTGCTTTTTATACATTGCATCTACCTCCACTTAATTTACTGAAAATTATCTTCTTGAATGCTAACTGATGATTCCAGTAATTTGGGTTTTTGCTCCACATTTGCCTTTGGAGGATGGTGTAATGGTTAAGGTGATTACCTCACAAACAAAAGATACAATGTTTGATTCTCACCAATGGATACTGGTTAGGCTTAAAATAGCCCACAAGGGCAGTTAGCCTAGTACTTACCTTTTTACTGGAGTTGCGGTACACTGGTTATGTATTTGGCCCTTACTTGTCATGATATCCACTGACATGGATTTGGATTCAAATCTTTCTGCAAATATTACCTGTACAAACATGTTGGCTAGATTGATAGTTGTGTACATGTATGTTGATGATGTTAGGGTATTATGATCAGCTTCTGGGGACATTTCAAATGGTTAAACATGTATGTTGATGATGTTAGGGTATTAAGATCAGCTCCTGGGGACATTTCAAATGGTTAAAGTTTTTCCTCACAGACAAGAGGCACATGGTTGATTCTCTCCTAGGGAAATTTGCTAGATTTAAAATAGTCTACAAGGCCAGCTAGCCTAGTACTTACTTATGAACCTAAAGGCTGCTTCTTGTGGGGACTTGGAACTTAAGTTATGAAAATTAATAATATACATTTATAGAGCCAGCTGGATACCCACGTTTGCAGGGGCAATTTAATGTGATATATCTGATATGAAGGGGTGCGAGAGAGGTAGGCAGTGGGTATTCTGTTAATTACTGACTGAGTAAAATATTGACAAGTGGAAATGTCTTGAAATAACTGCCTTACCTGCACTGTGTATTGTTCAGGGCCTTAATGAGGGTAGTAGGGAATCCCAGGTCTTGTGTCCTAAATCTGAGAAGGTGTGGTCTGTGCAACCAAGTCTTTTATGTGGTCTTCATAGGATTATAACATAATCATATGGATATCATAGCATTGTGAAGTGTGGGTGGCTAGTTAGAAAGGGATGGCTATTCAGCCATAATTGTTTGTTTAGGAAGGATCTAAGGAGTAAATCAATATGATTTTTGATAGGTAGCCAATTTGGCTTTATTGATGACTCAATGCTAAAAGGGGTAGCAGTGTTTTATTTGTGTTAGTAGACATTTTTACAATTTAATTTCTTCCTGCCAGGATAGACTGTGTGAGTTTTTTTTTCAGACCTAGAACAACAGTGTATTTATTTTTTTCTTTTCTTTTCTTTATGGCAATATGAAGGCTTAGACCAAATAAAATCACTTTAGCTACTGGGTATAGGAACTCCTCTTTCTGATGCCTTCACTGCAGGACAAATAAAGATATCTTAAAGTTTCAAGAAGTAGCGTACAGTAGAAATACGTCACAGTCTTCCCTATTACAGAGTTCATGGATGCGTCCAAGAGTGGGGGCGGAGAAAGTCAGCCCCAAATTAGTATGTATATTTGGAGAGGACATCATATTTCATTATATTCTCATACCTCTGGATATGAATGCATTTTCTTAGGCCAGGAGTACAGAGATAAATTAGACATCTGCAAAATGTTAATATTTTTACAGTGAGTTTGATAATAATTCATTGTCAAAAATAAAAAAAAAACAGAATTGTAAAAGATAGACAGATTTCAAAAGTGATAAAATAGCCCATAATAAAGTCTTTACACTCTACTTAGCTATAGTAAGAGATTATTAGATCATTTAGGGATGTTACTAGATGGCACAATAGGGTAATCATAAGTTTATGGCATCTTTATTGCTGGCAATAAAACAATGTGCAGGGCACAAAGGATTGTTCAGATCTACCTACAGAGTCATTTGTCCATAAACAGTCAAAGACAACTCTTGTGCTGGGATCTGCTGAGTTACTTACTGCTTTTAATTAGAATTGTGATAAACATGCCAGGTGTCAAAGATTCTCATTAAGCAATGAGATACAACTGTTTATGGAATTACAATAAATAAGCAGTTTAATTAAATGACCCCTCCCCCCAAAAAAGTAACATGTTATACTTTTCATTTTCAGAGTCAAGATAAAACAGAAGAAAATGCCTATTAATAAGCATTACAGGATTTATTTATTTACATTTGTTAAACAGGAAAGTCTGACTGGGACAGAACCCATTTTCAGTGGAAGCCTGGGGAGAAGACGCAGGGAGGATATACAGACTCTGCACAGAAGGCACTCCAACTGACAATTGAACCAGCGAACCTCATGTTGTGAGGTGACAATGCTAACCACTACACCACTGCAGCAACCTATTTCGTATTTTGGCAACATTTTTATGTACCATTTCTCGAAGTTTATTCTATCGGTGTCTCAGACACCATCATAACAAGCTGCTCTGTAACACAGTAAACAGAGAATTATGATTGGTTCTGCAATCATATCCAACTTGTTGCATATACAAGACATGGCTATCAAGAAATTCATCATTATATTCAACTTGTTGCACATACAAGACATAGTTGTCAGGAAATTCATATTGACAGTGAAATAGAGTGAAACTAGAAAAGTGAATCTTAGCATTCATGTTGAGAGCAAATAAACAGGAAATGAGTGACCACATGATGATTTTTGGAGACATCCCATCCCTAATTTTGCAAAATGCTCCTTATTTTGCATCTTGTACTTGCCCTGTCCCTTGCAACTTGTATACTGTTACATTCCATTAATACATGACAGTTTTATGCTTCTTATTGTTCAGAAAATATATTAGGATGCACGGCCAAGCAGTTTATTAAGTCCTCAATTGATGTAGAGGGCTAAAGATTTTCTTAGTTAAGGAGCTGCTCTCTAGGCCACGTGTAGAGGGTGTGAAACTTTTCCCCCTTATCTTAATTTTTAATAGACTTAGGGTACTATTTAAATACTCTCCCTGTGGTTGAGTGTCAGTGCAGGAGATTAAAGCATTGCTTTGTAAGGGCACTGGTAGCTGTACCAAGGCACGGTACTCAAAGCTTTTTTCTTCACATTTTTTAATGATTTAAGGGTAGTTTACATAATCTTCTTGGTATCTACAATTAGCGCTGAAGACTGCAGCCCTGCTCCATGTACTGAGTGTTCAAAACATTTTCCTTGTTGCTCTTTTTACTAAGTCAGTTACAGTTTTAGAAAGTATCCTGGTGTCTAGTGCTTTTTAGGTTTTAAGTGACTTAAGAGTAATATTTAAAATTCTCTGGTGTCTACAGCCCAACTCCCCACACTGCACGATTTGCTTATTAGTCTAGAGGAGTTTAAAAGTATGACAGCCCAGCACACACACACACACACACACACACACACACACACACACACACACACACACACACACACACACACACACACACACACATACACACACACACACTCTCTCTCTCAACTTAGATTTCACATCCATCTGCATGCACTAACACACAAAGCCACATACAAACACACATACACATACCCACAACATGTACCTCTAACACAATATTACCTACTGAAAGCAATGGGTGAATGCAAATTTTTGCCTGAAGTAATTAACTCATCTGATCTACTAAACTTACACAGTTCTTTGAACTACTCAGCTGTGTAGATGCCCTCACTGCAGAAATTTCCTGGGGAGATGCATAGGATCACTGAGGTGGGCCTGTCTCTGAATCAGAAAGGGCTACTGCCAATAGATAATGTGAAGAACAGACACACATTGGAGGAGGTGTCCAGAAGCCTAAGGCAGAGACTGTAAAATGCTATGTTTAAGGTTAATAAAGTAGTTGAATAATACCCATTTGTTAACCAGATAAGCCGACTAGACACACAGCCCTTTTCAGGGGCAACTTGGGACCAATGTCTAGTTAAATGACTTCTTTATGGTCATATAGTAGGCAAATGAGAAAATCAAACCCCTCTACAAGAGGAACTACAGCTCACAGCCTTAATCCTCTGCACCAGCTGCTGGACAGAGTACATGTTTGCAATGAAAGTAATCAGTGTACAGAATTCTGAGATATGGGGCCAAATTTAGAAATGTTGCAATCAGATGTATGACTGGTATACATCTCATGGTAATCATTTCAAACTCAGAGACAGACCTACCATATGCAAATGCTAATGAGGCCTTCCAGGGGAGTGACATATGCTAAGTGGCCATACGTTTCCCTCCAGAAATACCTGTAGTAAGGCATTATACAGCCAAATGATTCACAGAATTGCTTGACTGCATAAGTTATCTCTGACACACATAGATGGTAATCTAGCTTTTGACCATCACGTGTCTACAGTGGTGAGGAAATCATTCTATGTTGTTCAACTTATAAACAAAGATATGTCATCTAAGTCCAAGGAAGTCATTATTCCACTGTATTCAGCATTCATTAGACCTGTCATTGAGTATAATGCCCCCTTTGGTATGTACTTAACCAGGCATATCCAAAAATTGGAATGTCTACACAGGTTCCTCACTAAAAGACTACAGGACATAAACACCAGTTCCCTATTAGAGGACTGAAGACGCATTATTTCAAATGTGTCTTGGTCGAACTCAAAAGCCTGAAGTGGCAAAATATCAAAGCGGCTTTTAAACTAATTCTTTCCCTGGGAAAGAATTTGCTTGGCCGCTTCATTACTCTGCCATTTTCGGCACTGTAGTGCAATCTCGGAGTTGGTATATTTAAGTAAGGGTGGTGGGGGGTGCAGCCCCCCACTTAATGTAATGTTTAAAGTTTTTTTTTTTTTTTTTTTTGTTGGAACAGCGATTTTTTTTCTCTAGGAAAAAAATCTCTGTTCTTACAGTTTGAAATTATAAGCTTTCGCTTACATAGGTCAATTAATCACCGTTCGCTTTTATAAGCATTTGGTGATCTAATATAGACCCGAAATATCATGTCTTATGCAGACTGCCTCAAGGCCCTATCCCTGTATTCTGTATCCAACAGGTTTTTGAAGGGAGATCTATGCCTGGCTCACAGCACCAGAATTACCCATTCTAAAGACTTAAACCTTGCCTGTGATATAAGCAGGGCCTGCTACATATCCCAGAGACTACTCCGTCTATGGAACAGGCTCCCCATCTGTGTGAATCAGAGCTCCTCCCTAACCCAATTCAACTGCAACTTGGACAACGGGATGGCAAACTGGAATTCATCCCTGGTTTGGCACCTATATCTCTAATGGGCACAGGCAACCTACAAATAAATGGTTCATCTCCCAGGGCCATGTTTGCACTTTTCAAGGGTATCAGAACTTGTCAGAGATTTGGGATGCACAGTTAGGCTTAAAAAGGCCCTTGTGGTTGTTAGCCTAGTGAACACCTATGAACTTATGACACACTTGTGTTAATGAACACAGCCAAATGTTCATGCTTACCCAATCATGTTAGAGGCAAGTACAAGGGAGTTCAGTGAATAGGTAGTGTTAAGCATGTGTGTGGGCATGTGTGTCCCTGTATATGAGAGTATGTGTAGAGATATCAGTGTGTAAGATGAGTATCTGTGTGTGTCTATGTGCATGTGTTTGGGTGTGTATCTGTGTGTGTCTGCATGGGAAGTTGCAGTAGGATGAGTTAGTTAAGAGATAGGTAGGGTAGGTGTGCATGTGTATGGGTGAATACATCTGGGGGTGCAATCAGGTGAGGTGAGGGGATGTGTGTGTGTGTGTATCTGTGTGTGTGTGTGTGTGTGTGTGTGTGTGTGTGTGTGTGTATTTATGTATGTGTGTAGTGCAGCCATGAATGTTGAAAATGTGTGTGTGTGTGTGTGTGTGTGTGTGTGTGTGTGTGTGTGGCAGGGGGGGGGCTATCATACCTCCACACTACCGTAGACTAACAATCAAATATTACATCAGGGTTACTCTCTTTATATTGTGCCTTAAAGACTCTTAAAATAGAACAATGTTTTACAGCACAAAAGATATGGGGGCACTAGACACCAGGGATACTCATTATACCTTACAAAATTCAGACTCTGTCCCCTCTGCAGTGACAAAGGCTTAGAAAAACCACCACTATTGGACACCAGGGATAGTCCTCACATTTTACCTTAGTTAAAAACAGGTTAAAGTAAAAGGGGGATTTTAATTCTGCACACTTAATCCATTAAGGAAGAACCTTAATCCCTATGATAACCTACAAGAAGTCTGATTCTCTAATATGTGGCAATATTCACTGATTATAATGGTCCTTGAATTATGAAAGGCAAGGCCAATATAAGAGGCAACAACAGGACTGGTCTGCAAAAGCAGGGACAGCTGAAAGGGTGGGTTATGTCCATGTCTAGGAGACTCTGGGACAAAGCTGGAAGAAATGCTAGACGACACCAGAGAGAATTTTGAAAGTATATCTTGGATTGACATAAAAAGTTAATAGAGGACAAGGTCATTCACTTTACAAACAATAAGAAGAGTGACACTCTAATGTCTGACATTATTGACTGACTGCAATCATCCATGATGTACAGTGGGTAGGGGAAAACAGGATATGTCAGGGATGTTATGTTATCTCAGGGAAAGGTAAGCAGCTTATTAGAGAGAGAGAGAGAGAGAGAGAGAGAGAAAGATCGAGAGAGAGAGAGAGTGTGTGTGTGTGTGTGTGTGTGTGTGTGTGTGTGTGTGTGTGTGTGTGTGTGTGTGACTGTGTGTGTGCAGTCAAAAGAGCATGAATGTGTTTCCTGTTGTCAGTAATCCAGTCCCATTAAGAAGAAATATTTTAAAAGTCATTCATGCCTACACATCCATTTCATACATGCCTCCCAACATCTTCTCCCAAACATATGATGATGACATCTGCTATAAACTGTCCAGCTCAAAAGAGCATTAGTGTGTATCCAACAGTCAGCAATCCAGTCCCACTGAGAACAAATATTTTAACAGTCGTTCTTGCCTACACATTCATTTCATGCATGCCTCCCAGCATTTTCTCCCAAACATGCAGTGATGATGTCATCTGCTATAAACTATCCAGCAGCAGTGCAAAAGTCAGACTTGTGATGTGATGCTTTTATTAAGCACTATGTTCTGTAGTTTGTGTAACTAGTTTGGTAGGGGTTCTAGTCTCAATGCAGTTAACTGGTTTTTGAGTTCAGTTAGCTCACATTCTAGGGACCATTTCAGAACAGCATGTGAGACACTCCTGCTACCATCTTCTTCGCACCAGACACTGATAAAGTCATCAGCTATAAAGTGTTGTCTGACACTAATAAAGCCAGACTTCTGCTATTTCACTTGTGTTAAGTATTGTGTTTTGTAGATAGGTCAGGGTTCTAGTCTTACTGTTGTCAATTGGAGTGTTGTGTTTGCGCTCAGGTACCTCACATGCTAGACACCATTTTAGAACAGGATGTGAGACATTCCTACTACCATCTTCTTCTCACCAGACACTGCTGATGTCATCAGCTATAAAGTGTTGTCTGACACTATGAAAGCCGGAATTGTGGTGTGGCACTTGCATTAAGTACTGTGTCCTGTAGACAGGAAAGAGTTCTAACTGCACTAGAGTCAAATGCTGTTTATGTGTATGTTCTTTCAACAATCAGTCTGGTGACAATTTTAGAACAGCATGTGAGTCCACAGCAATGTGAGACACTACTCCAAAGTTGGCATAATGGTTAAGGTATTTACCTTGTAGACACAAGGTGCAGCATTTGATCCTCACATAGAATAATTGGCTAGGCTTAAAATAGCCCACAAGGGCAGTTAGCCTAGTACTAGTCTATGAACCTATGAACATACAATGATGTTATCCTCTATAAATTGCACTCTGATGTTATTTAAGACAAACTTGTGTTGTGGCTCTAATGTTAAATACTGTGTTCTTCAGCTTCTGTAACTAGATGGTTAGGGTTTCTAATCTAACAGCAGGCAGTTTGAGATTGTATTCATTCAAGTAATATTTTTGAGGAAATTATTCACCAAGATGACTCTACATCCATATCAGACAGTCCTCTCAATATATTCTCAGCATATGATGATGCTATCATACTCTATAAAGTGCAACATGACATTGTTAAAGTCAGACATATGTGGTGGTGCTAGTGATACATTTTATGGAATCCAGATTCTATATCTACACAGGTGTCATGTTCAAATCAGACCCAGTCTATTGGTGTGTGTGTGTGGTTGGTGTTACATTATGGTAATTGTATGAGCTTTTGAATCTCTGTTCATTTTATTACGACTTAGAAGAACCTATAACATTGCCCCATGAATACAACACCCTCTTTTTCCCCCTGGCCACATGACATCCTTCCTGAAAAGGACTGGAGGATATCCTCATCTCAAAGATGCATGCACACATCATGAAGCAGAGTCATTCCATGAGGCTCTGCAAGCCACCTCCTAGACCACTGGATGTGTGATTGCTTATTCTGTCATGGTGTGGTACACATGGCACATATTGACAGAGGCAGTATGTAATTCCATCAAACAAATACACACACACATATATAACCTTACTGTCTCCCATCATATAGATATAGCATTCTTTGTTTAAATGGCATAATAATGTCTAAGATTTTATGTGATGTTGGCTGTTAGCCTAGTAATGTCCTATGGCCCTATGGACATGTCAATGTTGCTGTCATTCAAGTGTGCTATGCTGAGTTGTGGATGTACTGTAGCTCTACAAGAGGGTATCATAATCTGTGATTTGAGGTAATGTATTGATGCCCGCTGCTGCCATTTGATTAATTGTTCCCTCCATAACAGCTGTAGTAATATACCTCCTGAGAACTGTTGACATGAGATGATACTATGTACATTGTTGGCTTAGTACGGCAAACAGAAACTACACCCCTGGGATTCCACCTGTGTCCCTGCTGGACAGGGTCATCGGGTGCTGACTTGTTGTCTAAATATGGGCTAAACTCTTGGCTAGGTTTATAAGGGCCTCAAGGCCAATAGCCTAGTAACTGCCTATGTGTTTTATAGTGGAACATATCAACATTCTACACAGTTCTCATTCAACCATCACAGTTACACTTGCAGTATGGCAGATGTGTGCATGTGTATACCTCCCATCATTAAATGCTCTTTGAGATACTTCAAGTATAATGTCATACTGATTACATGGGCACATAAGTCTTGTTTCACCCACATATTGTAATGCTGTGATATACACAAACATATTACATGTTTTGATTCAATTGCAACCTTGTGGAATTCACTGTATGCGCAATTGGGTTGCTATTCCCAAGGATTATTGAGGTGGTCCCCAGCAGTGTGACTGACAGCATTTGTGTCAGTTACTGTTCTGCATGAGCCATATCCACCTCAATTTTAATGTGCCCATATATGATATCAGGGTGCTTACACACAATTTTCCATTGAAAAACATATGGGCATATGATGTATAATTGATGTAATTGCATGTCATTCGTAGAGCTATATGACTGCGTGAACAGTATCATTGTGTGGCATGTAATGTATAACCAAGGTTGTATTTGGAGGTGTTGTCACAAATCATTTTTAAATTAATGTAACATGTTAAGGGGGATTCACAACTAAACGCGTAACTGTTTGTGGATGCCACCACCCATATTCAACCTGAGAAAATAGACAATATGAAAGCTGACAGTTTGTCTCAAGACACCCCCCCCCCATCCCCACTGACCTTTAGCTGAAGTATACATGCAAACAATACTCAGTTTATTTTTTCAGGACAGCAGCTCATCTGTGTGCTGTCTAAGGCTAATAACACAGAAACAATGAGCCCTGACAACATCAAAGGTGGCCTATACAATAATTTAAAACCTAACTTGGCAGAGACACTTGGATCCCTACTTAAACAGCCTATGTTCTGGCAGAAGGGTGTACAGCAATAGTCATCTATCTGAACGAGGGGGGACCATCACTTGATGCAGAGAATTATAGACCCATCACCCTGACTCTCCTCATCTGTGAGGAAGACCAAAAACGTATTACAGACCTTATCAAAAAGGACACAAGTAATCTCCTGACTGTGTACCCAACCCATTTTTGATTCTTTAAGACTATATCATGTCTGTTGAATCTGGCTGACATCTTCAAGAAGGTCACCCCAGGGCATGCATGACAAAAAGATTGTCATCCCTCATAACTTGACCTGGCCAACGCATATGACACAAATCCACACTCAGGTATTATTGAGAAGCTGTCTCAAGTAGGCATAAACACCTACATCATCAAATTGGTAGACACATGGATCACAGACAGGACACAATAATGTCAAAGTATGTGAAGTCAGTTCTAACAAGACTCCAGTGACCAGATCCATACTTTAAGTTTCTGTACTAGGCCCTTTCTTGTTCAGTAGTTAAGTTTCAGAAGTCAAGATGAACTTAGACATCCTTTGTTTGATTATCTTTGTGGACGACTGTAAATTGTGGACAATTACTGAATCCCAGAATGCTACTGATATACTGCAGGAAGTATTAACACATACAAATGATTGCTGCCAGAGTCATGCAGACATACTAGATGAAGAAAAAGCATAATTAGTCCCTTTCTGAAAGCAAATACACAGGCTAATTACAATATAGACAAAACAAACCTATGAGCAGACCAAGTGATATGTGACCTGGGTACTCAGGTAGATAGTCAGTGGAACTTACACCAGCATGTGACCACATTGGTGACAAACCCCTTGTATGTAGCACAACTACTAAGAATGGGCAGCCAATACACAACAAAGGACATTATAATCCCATTGTTCTCAGCCCTCATCACAACAATAATTGAGTACAATGCAGTCATTTGCATGTACCTCACCACACATCTTCCAAGGATGATTTACTCAAATGTATCACTTTTGCCACAGTGAGCATCTACATATCTTTTTGTTCATACATAGGTATTCTTTCTGATGCATAACCATTAGGAATTGACAGCGCAGATTTCCCTTCAAGGTGTTCTACAAGATACATGTGAGATATGTCTTCCTGTGATGTACCCAGTAAATATACAACTCATTGACAACATTGATGACATGCCTTACATTCTTGCAAGTGTGACTTGGGGCATATATGTGTCATACAAACCTCCCAACTAACCAGGATCGCTCATAATTTAAACTACGGGTGTAACAGTGTCCCTCTTAACACCTCCCAAAAGTGGTCATTTTTGAGGAAGGTGTGCTTGATTTCCCGTATAGATTACTAACAAATCATTACAGTGTGTTTATGCAAAACATGTGTAATAACTCACAATCACTTATTTTATGTCAATGTCACAGATTAATGGTGGTGTTACTCTGATATTGTACATGGTTGTGTGTGCTTCTGTATACTGTTGTCCATGACCCTGTTTCTATGTGTCCCAACTGGGTGAGACCTATGCTGACATTACATTCATATTCAAGCAACTCATTTTGAATATCTTCATAATATGCACATACTGCCTATTGTATATATATTGTCCTTGCTAAATGTCCTCTCCTGTGATCATGTCAGGGTGTTTATACCACAACCAATCATCTCCATTGCTATGTGACCTTGTGTGACAGTCACATATTATACAATAGCTGTGTGATGATATGAATGTACCCACACACGAGAGGTGTAAATAGCAGTACATACTGTATTATGTACATATGCGACTACTGTTCATGCTACAACTGTCTTCCTTTTTGAGTGTATGTATACTGACATCCTCGTATCTGGTATACATTACCATGTTTCATTTATCCTCTTCCCTTTTCTTCATTTCTAACATTCATGTCTGTGGCCCTTTACAATATACACACTTCCCCAGACTAGTGTATATATAATGCAGTCCATGTAACCTTGATGATCACCACAAACCCTTTATTTCAGTACACCAAAACATGTTTTAGTGTACATTGCACTGAGTACACTTTTCTATAATGTGTTAACACTGCAGTCATTGCCTTAATTTTAGCCCAGGTGGTCATCGTGGCTGTCAGTGCAATCTCGTAGAACAAGTTTGCCCATAGGTAAACTTGTCTGCATGTCTAAAAGTGTTTCTGCTGCTTTACACAATTTCATGCCTGGCAACACTGTTGCTGGCTACAAAACCTCCCTTGTATCCTTATAAGCTCAATGTTTGGCAGGCATATGAGTCAGCACCGCTGCTTATGCAAAGATGTACACTCTGTATAGGCTTTGCACTAAGCCTACACAGAGTTTATTGAATCCCCGGCAATACATTCTTGGTGTGGGGGGGGGGTGTCTGGATGAAAGTAACTGATTATCTTGCCACTTCATCAACTTATAGTTATTTCTCAAGGGGATAAAGTGCATCACAGAAACCCAGGTCTTCTGAATTTCGGGGAGGCTGGTGGCCCACACACACCAAGCTGTAAAAGTTGAATCTGACACAGGTTTAGTAGTAGCCTTTGCCCTGAACCCCACCTAGTCTGAAAATAGCCCTGCTCAAAAGTGTACACAGAAGGTCACTGTAGCTTGTGTGGGGTGCAGGTGATGATATTATTTTTTTAACTTTCCCACCCAAACCTCAGAGGTCACTATCTTGTGCTGGGCTGGGGACAGTGTGGTCACTATTTCTTTAATTTTCCTTGCAGACTTCAGAGATGTGCAAAGAGGGTCACTAAACTTGTACAGGATCAGTTTATTCTCTAAAAGCAAGTTGGAAACATTACCATATTCTTTAAATTTTTTTCTCACAATCAAATATCTGATGCATATCCAAATGGCGATCTCTTGGCAGAAGATAAAGAAGCATTCTGTTTATATATGTCTGACAGCAACTTAATTTTTCAGTTTTGTCCAAGTGTAACATCACAGGGCTACACAGAAGGTGACTGTCTTTTATGGGTAGGGGGGGAAGCATGTTGTATATACATACGACAATAGTAACTTGAAATGCATGGTTATGGCTATTTGTTCCTTAATTTTCATTCCAGTTTAACTCCAGATGGGGATACACATAAAGTAATTACCTTTTTTTAAGGTGGCATAGGAAGGTGGGTACTATTTCCATTAATGATTAATGTATCATCACAAGCATTTGTCATCTTTGTTTACTGTGCACTGTTATTTGGTTAATTTTGAGCATTAAGCCTCAGAATACTTTTGCCTAGAGCTACAGTTGACCTAAGACCAAACCTGTATAACAGATGCACATATGTGACATCTCTAAAAGAAATGCTTGTAACCATCTGCAGTTCTATTCCAATGTCAAGGCTCCACCATGGCATATTGATGGCACAGAACTTCCCATGCAGAGAAGCAAGGAACTCCTCCATCTCTGTTAAAACTGGTTCAGTTGACTGACTGCTTCAAGCCACAATAACTTCCTGTGCCAGACAGGTAGCACATTCCTTAGCTGCATGTGTCATGTTGGTGGCCCAGCCTCTGTCTCAAATTTAGTTTTTGCTCTGGCCACTGACAGCATTTATATAATTGATATAATATTATATATTATATATATATATATATATATATATATATATATATATATATATACATATATATATATATATATATATATATATATATATATATATATATATATATATATATATATATATATATATATATATATATATATATATATATATAAAACCATTGATATAACTGGCCACATTCCACCAGGCAGGGTCACAATAGGACTGATTGATTGATTGATTGATTGATCGTGGCCAGTCATTTACCAACTGTGAAGATGGAGGACCAGCAACTAAATTGTATTTTCTGTATGTGATAACTTGCATTTGGCAGGCATAATGCTATGTGAGGAAATAATGACTTATGTGAGGATATGCACACATCAGTACATTTCATGCATACAACTTAATACACTCTGCTGCTGCTAGGTATATATATATATATATATATATATATATATATATATATATATATATATATATATATTTATATTTATATTTCAGTAGCAAGGTGTAGAGTGCATAAGAGCTTGTTAGCCCCTTCCCCCAGGAAAAAAACAGTAATTTCTGATTTGCATGCTCTAAATTAATGTCCTAGCGTACATGTTTCACTGTCGTTATTTTTATTTTGATAATATTTTGTAGACAGTCAATGCTGTGATGTTTTTCAGCACCGACTATATTACATAGATGCATATATATACCCGCATAGCCACAGACCCTCTTCTTATAGCCTTGGCATATTGTGTCCCTCCACTAGAAAAGGTGAAAAGGTGGATAGCATACTTAGAATAAACATTCTGCAATTGACAATATTAGGCAATGACATCAAACAAAAGACCACTGTCAAGCATCCTCTTTGTGATGATTGACTGTAACTTGACTTTGAACATGGCTTGCCTTTGACTGCATAGGATTGTATACATAGGCTAGTCTGATTAAATATATAGACAATCACAAAAAGGGACATAACCTGTATAAGGGCAGATTGTCTGTAGTCACAATACTGGTATATCTGCTTCCAGTGGCAGAAAGCTGAATATTTCATCTGCAGCTTGTAGCAAGCAGCTACAATGACATATTTTGTGGTTGTATCCTCCAGGTGTGTCACTGGCCAAAGCATTGACATTGACCTGTTTATTTGTGGATTACATAATCTGTAAGACACCTGGTGCCAAGCACTCAAAGTACATATACTCAGTGTTGTGCTAGTTACTTATAAAAGTAATACGTTACTATTACTAGTGACTTTTCAGTGAAATTAATATATTAAAGCCTGTGTCTGTGCTTTTTTTCCCGCCTTTTCTGTAATTAGTCTAGTCCAGATACAGATTTTTTGTATCCAGGACTGTTGGTTAGCTTCTGAGCTACCAAGTCTTTCTGTGTTGGAGGGAAGTCTTCTAGCTTATCAGTGGGAGTGGTAAGCACTAGGTAGCATATCTACCACAACAAGAGTGGCTTCTGGCCCAGAAATTATACTTTATTGGCCGTTTGGACAGATTTTCCATCTCTTTCAACTTTCTGGTTTAAAAGCCCACATTTGTGCTTGCTTCCCACCTTTCCTGTAACTAGTCTAGTCCAGATATAGATTTGCTGTATCCAGGACTGTTGATAAGCTTCTGAGCTCCCCAAGCCTTTCTGTGTTGGAGGGAAGCCTTCTCGCTTATCAGTGGGATTGCTAAGCACTAGGTAGCCTAGCTACCACAAGAGGAGTGGTGCCTGGCTCAGAAATTGTAGTTTATTGGCCGTTTGGGCAGTTTTTCTATCTCTTTCAACTTTCTGGTTTAAAAGCCTGCATTTGCACTTGTTTCCTGCCTTTCTTTTAACTAGTCTAGTCCAGATACAGATCTGCTGTATCCAGGACTGCTGGTAAGCTTCAGAGCCCCCCAAGCCTTTCTGGTTGGAGGGAAGCCTTCTAGCTTATCAGTGGGAGTGGTAAGCACTAGGTAGCCTATCTACCACAAGAGGAGTGGCTTCTGGCCCAGAAATAGTAGTTTATTGGCTGTTCGGGCAGTGTTTCCATCTCTTTCAACGTTCTGGTTTAAAAGCCTGCATTTGCACTTATTTCACACCTTTCCTGTAACTAGTCTTGTCCAGATACAGATTTAATGTATCCAGGACTGCTTGTAAGCTTCTGAGCAGTACCAAAGTCTGCTCTTCAATTTTTCCCTTAGATCTGCTAGTTCTCTCCTTTCCTGCACTTTTACTAGCTTATTAGTTTAGCACTCTACCAGACTTCTTGTAGCAATTATTGGAGCACACAAAAGTGTTACCAGCACTAAACGTTCTACAAGGAAACAGCTCCAGTACGTATTATTAATGCCCACTTCTCCAGGCATGTCTAATGGTCAGTTCCCTGTGTTTTCTCCTATTAACCTGGTGAACTTGGGTATCCTGAGGCAATGTAGCAACTGCCTCATGTACACTGACAACCCTCTCCTCATACTTCCCAACAGTCAGACTTGCGAGAGATGCACTTATATATCCAAATTGGAAGCCACGCACTCTCCCGCCAAGACTGGAATAGCTGGTCAAGAGAAGATTAACAGTTGCACCACACCACATGGAATACATAGCCCTCCAGAACACACACCAGCACTTTCTTCACATAAAAGCACAAAGCACACACCCACCTTTGCTGAGGCTCTCAATAAAAATCTACCCAAACAGCAGAGACCTCCAAGGCAGAAATGCACTCGACCACAACACAACACTAATCACAAAACACATAGCTCTCCTAAACAGTGTGCCATTCAACCAAAGCCCCTACAGCAAAACAGCATGCACAACACACTAGTCATAGGTGACTTGATAGTGAGGCACATCAGTGTTCCACTCACTATGTTGAATAAGGAGAAAGTAACAGTCAGCTGCATTTCCGGTGCCAGGATCTGCCACATAATGCACACACTCAGGTCCCTCAACAACAGGTACAAATATGACTCTGTCACTGTACATGTGGATGTGAATGACCTAAGATGAACACACTGGACTACATGAAAAGAGACATGGAGGAGCTATTGGATTATGTAGCCCAGGTGGGTATGACCCTAGCCCAGAGCAGCATCTTATCATCACCCAAAATGATACCACAGTACAAGCAGAAAATGACTGATTTCAACAATTGGCTAAGTTTCTGGTGTCATTCTAAGGGGATCCAGTGTCTCTCTGCCTTGGATGACATGAATGACAGACCTTGATGTTTTGCCAGAGATGGCCTGCATCTGTCACCCCTGGGCTTCCATATACTTGCTAAGGCTCTTGCCACCCTTATAGTGCCTTTATTAGGTGGTGTTCCAAAGACCAAATTACCACCATAACTGCTACAAACAAATGCAATCTGAGGGTCATGCTGCTCAATGCTAGAAGTCTAAACCTCAAAATGCACTCGCTCAAAGCACTCCTTAAAATGGAGAACATTGACATTTGTGCTGTAACAGAGACCTGGTTCAATGCAGCAAAAAGCACCCCTGCACTACCAGGCTATAACTCATTCAACTCCTTTCGGCCCCAGAACTTGGACCAAAGCTCCAAAGACAGTGGTGTTTCCATATTCATAAAGGATGCGCACACCTCCAGACTGGTAGCCCAACATAACACGTCTGAGATATTTCAGGTGCAGCTAACATTGGGTAAGACAGCGATTCAGGTTTTAGCCTGCTATAGGTGTGCAACCATGCCCCAAGACTCACACTCCACATTCCTAAGCACCCTGGAGAATATTAGGGTCCAACCTAACACTCTCATACTGGGTGACTTCAACTACCCCTCCATTAACTGGGAAAACTACTCATGTACCAATACACTTGCCCAATGCTTTCTGGAATTCATTAATTCTAATGCCTTGGACCAGCTCATTCTTACCCCACTAGAGGTAGCAACATCCTTGACCTGGTCATTACTAACATGGGCGACCGTTGCTCTACACCAATAGCCAACTCCTCCCTGGTTAGATCTGACCACAAACTAATCACCTTGGAAATCTACTTCCTTCCCCACAAAGGTAACCACCATGAAAAACTCCTCCAAAGCTAAATTTGGGCTCCTAAAAACAGAGATGGCTAATTTCACGACACCCATGCAAATGGAGAATAGTTGCATGACCACTGAATCATACACTAATGCACTGTACAAACACAAACACAAATGCATGAATCTCGCCATACCCAATAGAAACTAGGCACTCTCCTCAAAAAAAGGAAGCCAATTGGGTGGTCCCCTGCCATAAACAAACTTTACAACAGAAGGAGAAACTGATGCAGAATAAGGTGAAGTCCCAAGACTGGAAAAACTCCCTTATCAGCCTCAACAAATGTTTGAGATCCCTCATCAAATCTTCTAAAGCTAGCTTTGAAAACAGAATTGCAGCAGATAGTAAAGAGAGCCGTAAGGCTTTCTATAGTTATGTAAAGAATCTCGATGGCAATACCCAGATTTGCTCTGAGCTACTGCACAATGGTACCGCTTATATCGAGCCAACAGATATTGCCAATATACTGGCCGACAGATTCAGTGTCATCTTTACCCCTCTCCATCCCCCCCAAAGAACCAATCACAATACCAGTAGATTGCCAGGCACCCAGTATTACTGCTACACAGGTTAAAACAGCACTGTCCAAGGTCAAGAATACAGCTTCTATGGGAACTGACAATATCCCCAGCTGTGTTTTACATCAACTACAGAGTGAACTGGCACCTCACCTGTGTGCCCTGTTCAGTCACAGCCTCACCTCAGGCTTTGTCCCTACTGAATGGGGCACTGCTACAGTCATCCCTCTCCACAAGGGAGGAGCGACTACAGACCAAGGGAACTATCGCCGCATTAGCCTGATGAGTCTGATATGCAAAGCTAAGGAAATCATCATCATGGACCTAATAAACAAGGATATAGGGAATTTCCAAACTCTGGATCCTACACAGTTTGGTTTTGTGAAGGGTAGATCATGTCTGCTCAACTTGGTTGACTTTTTTGAGTCAGTCACCAGAGCTGCGGATGAAGGCAAGGTGGTTCATACAGCCTACCTTGTACTGGCCAAGGCTTTTGATACCATTCCCCACTCAGGAATCATAGATCAACTCACTAAACTAGGCATCAACCCCTATATCACTAGGTGGGTTTCAAACTGGCTCACAGATAGAACCCACAGTGTGAAAGTAGCTGACTCCAAGTCAGACTGTCGACCAGTCACTAGTGGAATCCCACGTGGTTTGGTCCTGGGTCCTATCCTATTTGTTATCTACTTCTCTGAAGTCCAGGCCAATACAAAGGGACACTGGCTGACAACGTTTGCAGACGATTGCAAGTTGGGAGCTATTATTAACTCCCCAAGTGATGCTGACATCCTACAGAATGGACTTGATGAGTCCAGTGACTGGTGCCAGAACCATGGCGCATTTAGCACAATGCCAAAAAATGTGTCATCATCCCCCTTGGGAAAAACCCAGTTCCCTTAAATTACCACATCAATGGTAGTCCACTGAACACAGAAGGCATTATAAGAGATCTAGGAACACAGGTTGACCGCAACCTCTCTTTTGACCACCACATTGCCACTGTGGTCAGAAAGTCCTTCTATGTGGCACATCTCATTATTAAGGGTTTTGCACTGAGGAAGAAAGAGGTCATTGTCTCCCTCTTCTCTTCCCTCATTAGGCCAATAATCGAATACAATGCCCCATTTGCCATGCACCTCACTAGACACCTGCAACAACTGAAGAGGCCACAAAAGTATCTCACAAAGAGGATCCTAGGCCTTAAACATTTGTCCATTATGGACAGACTCAAAAAACTCCAACTATTCTCTGTCTCATATTGCCTACTTAGAGGCAATCTCTGCTTGACTTACAAAGCCATGTCTGACCCAGCTCTGTTAGAAATGCTACATCTAAAGAAATCCCAATCCCTCCACACCACATGCACCAGAGACCTCAACCTCATTACCACAATCAACAGAACATGCTGGAGGGAAAGGTTCATAACCCAGAGACTGCCCATGCTGGGACAGACTTCCCATACATGTCAAGCAGAGCACCTCACTGGCCCTCTTCAAGAGGAATCTTGATGAGTGGATGGGAAATAAAAAATTCACCCCGGGGATCACTCCAGTGGCTCTACTCAACAGAGGCACTAGGAACTAAGGTTGTTTGGCACGATGCAAGGGTAATCCTATGGGCTAGTCTTGTAAAGGCTCCAGGGCCATTAGCCTAGTACACACACCTATGAACCTATGAAGTTATTACTTTTCTAAAAAAGTAATATATTACTGTTACTGGTCACTAACTAAAGTAATGCTTTACTGTTGAGTTAGATTTACATAAATATAGTTTATCAATTGCCATATTACATGTCACTTTGCAGTCTACCAATATCACTCAATAAACACAATTTCTGCAGAAATAAAAGCCATCCAAATAATTCCACATTAAAGAGATCTGTAACTAATGAAGAGATTGCTACTGGCAAAACAGATTTACATTTCAATGTTTCATCTACAAATTCTGTGCCTCATGCCCTTAAAGAATTAATTGCCTATGTTACATTAAAAATGGTAAGCTTGTAATACTGCAATAAGAAATGACTGACAAACTGACAACAAGTTCATAGCTGCTAGGCATCTCACACAAAGGAGGACACACTCAGGGGTGTAGAACCCCTATCCCCCCTTAAAATGCATCAAATAATCAGCAATCAAAAGGGCACTGCAATATCAGTACTCCATCTACATGGTGTGAGGGTAGAATCCACAGCTTTCTGCATCAAAGGCAATTATGCTAACACTGCTTTCACATAATACAATGCAAAAAGTCACTGACATTTGATAAACAAAACAATTGCACATTGAAAACAGGCTTAGCATGAGCAACAATTAACTTATCTTTCCTTGAAACTCACAATTCCATGAAATGAAATGAAACTCATAATCCCTTGAAAATGCACTGAAACTCCTAATTCCCCAAAAATGTACTACAAGTCAAATTTACAGTTCCGTCAGCAGTCTGCCAGTTGGTGTAGAGGATTCAGGCTCCTGTCTCTACTCTCCACTGAAGCTCTCAGCAGTTTGGTAGTTGGTGTACGGGATTCAGGCTCTTCTCTCCTGTAACCAAGTAACACGATCAAGCCTGATCAAATTAAATCACTAACCTGTCATTCCCCATAACTAGGGCATTACAATACCATAACTCCATAACTCTTAACCTCTTTGCATAAGAAATCTGAACAAAGTGTAAAATAATGTGGGAAAAAGGCCCCAAAATAGTGACAGATTTTAAATATTGCTCTTATAGATTTAGAAAGTTGCTAAACTAACATTTGTCTTAGCATGTATTTTCTAAAGGAAATGAAGTCTGAAACTCAAATGAATGACATTATTTAGTTCTTTCAGTCCTCCGTGATTTGCCAGAAAGCTGCAAATATTGAAGAATAGGCCAAAATAAAAATCAGGGCATTCTGCAAAAATCTGGACAGTTGAGAGGCATGTTAAACACACACACACACACACACACACACACACACACACACACACACACACACACACTTAGTTACACACTTTCTTCAATGGAACGGCTATTTTAAATTCTGTGCACAAGTGGAGAATATGTTTATGTTTCTTTAAATTCTGATTTTAAGTTAGTTAATTAAGTAATCTGTTTTAATTGCCAACTGATGGTTTGTTGCTTGCAAGAGTTGTATTTAAACAGGTTTTTTTACCAATGTTTTGTCATGTATTGTTCTGAAGAAGTCTTTTGGACGAAAGTGGTGATTAAAGGAAGAATACACTAAATTATTACTCCTGTGGTCTCTTCTGGTGCGGATTTGGTGTTTGTTTTTGGCTATAGATATATATATATATATATATATATATATATATATATATATATATATATATATGCACACACACACACACACACACACACACACACACACACACACACACACACACACACACACACACACACACACACACACACACACACACACACACACACACACACACACACACACACACACGCTCACTTACGCACCTTCTTCAATGGAACGGCTGTTTTAAATTCTGTGCACAAGTGCAGAATATGTTTATGCACACAACGTTCTTCTTAAGGAGAAGATGCTGCCACAAGTAGAGATGTCACAAATGTATGAGAAGAAATAAGTAATGACACTGTAATGCAAATTTCCTAGTGATGCTCACCTATGTCTGCATGAAGAGAAGTAATTTATGCATTAATAGTCAAACATACAAGATATTGATGTACAGTTGGGTACAGAACACAATTTATACATATTTTTTTAAAGAAACATAAACACAAATAGAATAACACTGCACCCTGGTCAGTGATTAAAAATGAAAGTATGACAGGGGAAATGTCTCAAAATTATCTTTATGAAGTTACCAAATATGGCAATATTTTAGCGTGTACGGTTAAGCAATAACATAGAAGAAACACAGTACAACTGAAAGGTGCACCTTATGGTGGATGAAGTACATACACATTAATGTTTGAGTAGGACAGTAATTGCAGGTGGGAAATTCAGCACAGTGTACAAGTGTTTATTATTGACAACTGTTACAAACCACTAATGTCTGTGGTGCAGAACTCGTCTGGCAGAAAAAATAGGTATGATGGTAGAGAGCTGTAAATATAATTCATCATACCTTTTCTGCTCTCAAACCAACACTGCTTTAACAGTACACAAATCAAATATTCTGCATCCCATTAAACAATGTACATAGGGAAGCAAAAATTCATGCAAAAACAACCCCATATTTGATAAAAAAATACTTAGGCTAACACTGTCGGCCTACCAGGAAGATTCAAAACACTCTTCTGTACCTTATGGAGACAGTAAAAAACTGCTAACTCACTATCAGAAACATGAAATTTAGTATCTAAATCTATTCGAGAAAAGTAACCTAGTCTCAAACCTTTTTCTAAAAGTGGTAGGGTTGGTCAGGTGCAGATTATGGCAGAATTGTCTGCATATTGAACGAGGATTTCAGAGGAAGGGGAAGTGTGCAAGTTGTTTTTGAATATATTAAATGGCAGAGGACCTAGAATTGAGCCTTGGGGGACTCCTGTGAGGTTATGAAGAAAGGGGAAATTGGTTAGACCATTTTACAGCTTGCTTCTGATCCTGTAGATAGCTCAGAAACCACTGAACTGTGTTATAGGAGCACCCTAGTTTTATAAAGTGTGTCTGTGAGTAAAGGTTGTGAGACCATGTCAGAGGCTTTAGATAAGTCAAGGAAGACTGAGAAAACAAAGTTCCTTTCCTCTCTGGCTCTGTTCACGGTATCTGTAAAGGATATTAATGCTGTGGATGTACTATGCCCTGGTCAGAAGCCGTGATGAAGTTGTGCAACTAGATTATTCTGCAATAGATAGGCCATTAATTGCTGGTAGATACACCTTTTGAGGATTTTGGATATAGGAGATAAGATTGATATGGGACAAAAGTTTGATGTTTCGGTGGAATTACCTCCTTTGTGGATAGAGGTGACATGAAATAATTTCTACATAGTAGGAATCAGAGATTCAGATAGCGATCAAAAGTATTTATTAGAATGCTGATTGGACAGGTGACTGAGTTGGCAGCGAGTTTAAGGTATTGTGGAGAGAGAGAGATCATCTGCCGATTTGGAGGTTTTAGTTCCACTAGTAGTTTTTTATGGTTGCTGTGGGTATGGGCTGAAATGAAAAGGAGGTCTGGCTGTTTTTATGTTAGTTCTGTGTGCTGTTGTGGGCAGGGTCTGAGCTAGTTGATGAGAAGTTATAGGTGTTTGAGGTTTGGAGTGAGTGGGAGGTCCCAGTGTTGGAGTTGTTAGCAAGAAGGTCAGCTATTGATTTTATAAAGTGCTTATTGAATTCTTCGGCTATAAGGGAAGGTGGGGTGTTGGGTGATGGGGACTGCTCTTTGTTCCTGGGTTTAGACGGGTTGATATTGAGTGCCAGAATTTTTTGGGGTTGCATTAGTGTTGTAGTTGAAGGTGTGAGTAGTAGGATTTTTTGTTTTTGTTTACTAGTTTAGTCACATTGTTTTACAGTGTTTTGAAGTGGATGAGATTGCACTCTCTTTTATTTTGTTTCTACATTTTTCCAGGCTTGGTCTCTTTGTTTCATCAGGTTAATGCAGTCTTTGGCAATACATGGGGTTGTCTTTTTTTTATTCATTTTGTCCACAGATGGTCTAGGCCATCAAGTATTTTTAGGAAGGTGCTATTAAATTAAAGGACTGCATTACTGAGAGGTAACAGTTTTAGGGGCGTCCAGTTGATTTTAAGGAGTTAATTTTTTTATTGACTGAAATTAGTTGAGTTTCTGGCTGATTTCACAGTGTGGGTTTTTAGTCGATCTGTGTTGGCTCTAATAGCCAATGTGGGAAGATGGTCACGACGTGAAACATAGAATGTGCCTGAGGAGGAGAAGTTGGTTGGGTGATATACTAGGATCCAGTCTAGCGTAGATTGGTGTATGAAGTCTTTGTTGTACTAAGTGGGGCTCTTAATTAGTTATGAAAAAACATACAGGTCAATAGTAATATGGGGGGTGTCAGCTGCAATGGAATGTAAGTCGATGTTCACATCACCTAGGACTGTCTCATGACTGATTTTTGGGGATGTCCGGGGTAGTATATCTTAATTACAAAATCTATGTTGTGGAAGTTTATTGATGGAGTAGTCATTAAATTTTAGCATTTTGGCACAAAGTAACTTAATTTTGATTGACACAGCTGAAATGACTGCACTTGTATAAAGAATTGTAGCTGGACTCCTCAATTAAAACTTCCTGGTCTCCTGCCTGTGAGACAGCCGGCTATCCACCAGTTGACATAAGGGTTAATACATAACTCCTGAGTTTATCAACAATACTTGAGTGGGGTGTGATGCCCACCACTGTTGGCAATATGTGATGGGCACCACTATGCATGTCCCCCATGCTGGGTCAGTAATCAAGGAGCCTGAATTCTCACCACTGATACTGGAGAGGGACATGCATTTGGAATACAAATGGATGCACTAAGTATATCCAGATGAAGACCTCTCTGCATCAAGTACAATTTCCCTTAAGAGCACACAGGGAACACACTCAGCCCAGGATTTGCATGTCTCTATATCTGTCTCCCTCCAGATCCCCAATAAGACTCCCCACTGGTACAGCTGTAGGGTTAGGTCCCACCCTCTTTGTAAACCCAGTGGTGGGTGTCCCTGCCCAAGTAACTGACACTCACAAGCTTTGAGAGATTTGATTTGCAGATACACACACACACACACACACACACACACACACACACACACACACACACACACACACACACACCTGGGGAAGACTGACACAAGTCTACTAGCTATGCACCCTTCTGCCCATACTATAAGGTAGATTCACTGCCACCAGATACTTCACAATCAGCTACTCTGAGGCCCTTAACAAAGAGTGTTCAATTGTACTGTGTAATAATATTAATATTAATATTAATACAAATGGCAGCAGTTCACCAAGATGGCTTGGCCTTCTGGAGTGGCCCACACAGTGTCACCAAATAAATATAACTTATCTCAAAGGTTAGATACTCTCTACAAGAACCAGCCACAATAAAAGCATTAAATATGTTTAATAATAAATACTAAAAGAATATGAAAATGTTGAATACATATTCACAATACACTACAGAGTTCATATCACAGAAAATATTGAAATTAGCATTGATGGACAGACTCATACAAATAAAGAAAAACACTCTCTAAACTAAGCTTCACTATATTCCTGGCTGAATCTGAGAGAATTTTATTGTTCCTTAGTAACTTACTTGGGCAAGGCAAGATGAAATACCTGAGCAGTCTTTCTAATCAGGCACCCAAACAGAATACTCTACGTTCTGAGATTACTCCCTGTAAAATATAATAGCATACCTCTCAACCTCTTAGAGCAAGAAATATGGACAAAGCCATAAATAAAAGGGGTCTATATTATAAGATCGACGTTTGAAAACATCGAACAACATACGGTCAACACCATATGGTCAATGTCTTCAAACATCAACATTATAAAAAGACAAAAAGAAGAAGAAAAAAGTACCCTAATGGGTTTAAGCAGGGGGGCAAGCCCCCCTGCACCACCCATGTGGGGGGCTGTGCTCCCACACCCCCCGCTACTTAAATATA
Organism: Protopterus annectens; assembly: GCF_019279795.1. NCBI lineage: Eukaryota > Metazoa > Chordata > Ceratodontiformes > Protopteridae > Protopterus > Protopterus annectens. Next base: position 93,823,513 of record NC_056726.1, on the reverse strand, counting down.
CCAACTCCGAGACCACACTACATTGCAGTAAACGGAAATCTCCCCTTACGGAGATTTTCATTTACACGCTCGAAATTCTGAGCGTTCGATATTCTCATGTTGACAATGTCAGATTCAACACTGTCGGCTTTCGAGAATATAATATAGACCCAATAAAAGTGGGACAAAGGCCCACAAATAGGGAAAATTTTTAAATATTGTTCTTACAAACTTAGATAGTTGATAGAGTAACAGGTTTTACATTAGCATGAATTTTCTGAATGATATGAAGTCTGAAACTCAAATGACTGTCATTATTTTTTAACTTCACTCTTTAATGATTTGCTACTATTTTGGCAGAAATTAAAAATGGCCCAAAAGTAGGAGGCAAAAATCTGGACAGTCTGTGAAAAACTGTACAGTTGAGAGGTATGATATCCAGCATGACTTGCAAAATGACCTCATCTGGTCATTTGACTCTAGGTTCTCACGGTACTTCCTTTTGATGTTTAAGATAGGACTTTAGCAGGCTGCTACAATACACATTTAGAGCTTTTATGGCAATGCCTAAGAGCTAGAGACATTTGCAACATCCCCCCCTTCTTTACAAATGCTAACAGATAATGGCTGCTTCCAGCTCTACATAGCATCTCCAGTCCTATTCAGCACTGCGGGGTGCCATTTAATGGTTTAACAGCTCATTTATATTTCCTTTATTTTTCTTAAAATACGCCAGCTGGTTAAACATATCTGTGCCAGTGTCCTCTATTAAAACATATACATTTAATTCAGATGCCATAATACATGCGCATCTTCATTTCAGCTGGGTGCACTGTTGATACATTTTAGCACAATTAACACAAGCAAAGCTCACAAATACATTTTCAGCAGAAGCATCTGTACAAATCAGCTTGATATACAAATGACATACATCTATTTACAACATTCCAACTAGCTGTGCTGGCACAAGTCATACATCTACTGCCATAGTTCTCGCTGGCATGTCTGTCAGTACCGCCTACTGTCACATGGGGTATTGTGTCGAATGCCTTGGCCAGGTAAAGGAAGGCAGTTTAGACCATTTTGCCCTTATCCTTTGCCTTAATGACCTTCTCAGAGAAATCCATCAGGTTAAGTAGGCATGACCTGCTCTTGAAGCCAAATTGTGTTGGGATCAATGTCTGGAGGTTTCCTATGCCATTGTTGATTATTTCCATGAATATACTTTTCATGGCATACGTATAAGACTAGTACGATTTATGGGTCTGTACTTTCCAGGGTCTGTAGATGGCCAGACTTTGTGCAGAGGGATGACTGCTGCTGTTCTCCATTCATGCCATTCATGAGACATGAAGCCTGTTTGGAGGCTACAGTTAAGTAGAGATTCCAGAGGACCTATTAGGTCATGTTTCATGCTATGTAGAAGGTAGCCTGGGATATTGTCTGGGCCCATTGACACAGTGCTCTTGGCCTTAGAGTGAGAAATGAGGATTTGTTCCCTAGTGATAGTAGGATGAGTTATATTTGATGATATTTCCTGAGGGAAGGTTGAGAGGAGAAGAGGGATACAGTTAGAGCTAAATCTGTTTGCCAGTAGGTTTTCTATATCTTCTGGTTCAGTATAGGTGGCTCCAGTAACAACAAACTCTGCACACAATTGTGTATTGCCTTTGAGGTAGCGGACATAGCTAAAGAATGCCTTGAGATGGTCTTTGGCCTGGAGGCGAAACTTATTTAAAATTTGGCTTTGGTAGACTTTATTTACCTACTGAGCTGTTTGTTTAGTTTGATAAGAGTGCTTTTACCCTGCTGGGTGCTACATCTCCTAATTTTTGCCATGATTTTCTTCCTTCTGTTATATAGCCTCTTTGATGTTGTGATTCCACCAGAATGGCTTGTTTTTAAGGTGATTCTATTTGTATTCCTGGTGGGTACAGCTGCCTCTATGCAGATATTAACATGCTTTTGTAGGTTTCTGTGAATAGTTCTGCATAGGCAGCAGTGTTGCCAGGGTTCAAGAGGGCTTGAAATTTTGCCAGGATATCATTTAATAGTAGGACGTAAGCCTTATAGTAGCTCCTGAATATTCCAGTGTAAGCAGGGATTCCAGATTTTATTTTTACTTCAAAGGAGATCATTCTGTGGTCTGTTCTTACCAGACAGGACATTACACTAGGGGGTGTGTTGCACTCTCCCATATTAGTAAGGACTAGATCCAGTATGTTTGGGACCTTGGTCAAGTTATTGACAATCTTGTCCAGGGAGTTTGTATTTACAACATCCAACAATCTCTGTGCATGATTCCCAGTTAATTCTGGGGTAATTAAAGTCGCCCATGAATACAGTATTGGGTTGGCTGGTGAGTGTTTTCAGTAAGCTTAAATACATGTTATAGGTTTCCTGGTTCATAGAGGTGGACCTATAGCTTGCAAGGAAGTGATATGAAATTTTGCCCATGGTGCTTTGAATGTGGAGCAGCTCAACTGCATCATCCTGTTTGACCAGCCTTGAGGTATATTTATTTTTGATGTAAATACAAACACCGCTACCTTTAGTCCTTGTCTGTTTTTAGTTGGTCTAAATGTGTAGAAGTCAGCTTTGCACTGATGGTGTGCTCTCTGTGGCTTTAAACCATGTTTCATTGACTGCACAGATGTCAGCATTCTCTACAGTGAGGAAAGCTTGTAGAGAGTGGATTTTCTTGGTTTTGATTTGCTATAACAGAAGTACTTTCAGTCTGTCATTGCCTAAAAAAGGCACTGTGTGGGAGGACAATGTTTTATCTAATATTCAAAAGCTTAGATGGGAGAGGTGCAGGCCATCCCTGACAAAGCAGTGTGGTCTGTTGTCCATCTCCTTCCATTCTGACAAATGTTGCACCTCTTGAGAATGACACCAGAAACTAAGCCAATTGTTAAAGTCATTCATTTTCTGTTCGTATTGTGGAATCTTCCTTGGAGAAGGTAAAATGCTGCTCAGTACTAGGCTCATACCAGCCTGGGACACATATTTCAACAGCTGAATGATGTCTTTCTTCATAAAGTCTAGAGAGGTACAGCTCAGGTTATTTATACCCACATGGACAATCACTGAGTCATACTAGAACTTGTGGTCCAATGACCTGAGTGTGTATGTAACGTGCTGGATCCTGGCCCCTGATAAGCACCTGAATGACACATTCTCTTTACTCAGCCTGGGTAAAGGTACATCATTTTGTCACAAAACAGAGTCTACAATGACCAGATTGTTGGATTGTGTGGTGGCTTGCCTTACGGATTCAGAAGTAGAGGCTCTATGAGATGTTACTGCATATGTTGATGTGACTGTTGTTTTGAAAGAGTAGATTTGGGGCTGCTGAGGGCATTTGTTATGCGTACTTCATCTAGAATGTCTTAGGGATTTAGGAAAGGTTACATTTAAGTGTCTCACTATATATGGGTCAATGTGTCTGCCTTTTACCGTGTGTGATGGGTGCAGCCTGGAACAGATCATGATCAAATGGGGCTTTAGGCAGTGTAATAGATCAAGGCCCCCCACAGCAGCTCCTTCTGTAGCAAACCCCTAACCCCCCTTGCAGCAGCCCCCTCCCCAGCCCATCTAGTGTTCTGTTACTTGGCTATTTCTTCCCAGTTACATAAACACTGTTCAAACCTGTCAGTGTGCATTCTGTTTTCTTATTTACTCCACCAACAGCTACAGATATTGAAATAAAATAGTAAAAACACTGATAGCCAACCAGCATCCCAGGCTGTCTCCATAATGGCTGCAGATGGAGACAGCAAGGTGGTGACCTCTCCTGCTACTGGTAGTGCTTTACTAGCTGGAAACACAAGTGTTCCCATTGTTGTCACTGCCAGTGGGCAGAAATTCATTATTCACAGAAAGCTCATGGAGATGGTTTGGGTATGTTATAATGGTGGCTTGAAACCCCACATCATTTGCCTAGAAAGGTTCCTCTTGTAGCTGATAGAACTGTATCTGTGCTCACCACTGCAAACACCACCTGAGGCAGGGCCCAATAGGGAGGGTGATCAGGGTGTTGTCTGACTTCCCTTTGGGTGTTGCAGAGGCAGTGCAACATAGAACACCATACTCACTCTAACCCCCAGCCTGATATTCCCCTTCTTTGTGTGTCAATGTCCTTCAAGGTTTGTTTTCCAATCCTCCCCATCACCAGTGCCCTCAATGTGTTTGTGTGTCACTGAAGCCACTGTATTTCCCCACCATCAGTATGTCAACACCTCCCCCGTCAGTCTTTATGTTGTATGTTTGGTGTTTGCCCTGACCCTGAACATCTTATAACTCCACCTTCCCCTACATCCTTTTCCAGCTTCCCTTCTTCAAGCAAAAGGGCACCTGTCCCAAAAAAACAAAAAACAAACAAAAAAAAAAGTACCCTGTCTCCCTCTCCCCACAACCATCTTTACTTTCTATGTTTCTATTGTAAGTTATCAGATTACTACCACTTTTTTCTACTGTCACATACTCCCATATCCACCCATTTTTATAATCAAAAACAGAATTAACCATTGCACTGGCCAATTTAAAATACCTTGCTGCTTTTACCATCTTCTAGTGTCTTTTCACATGGGCACATGCTGAGGCATATATTTCCTCTCTGGTCATCAGTTTTTCTCATTTCAGTCCTAGTCACAGTTACTGGTTCTTCACTTTCATTACAGTTCTTGTTCCTAGTGCCAGCAGACTTACTGATTAGCTGCAACCTGAATTGAGAGATTTTTGCCTTCTAAATTGGCAACAAATCTTGGGCCATATGTCAATATAAGTTGCATCTGTGTGAAAGAATCTACAGTTATGATAGGCATGTTTCTAAATCCCACCCCATATTCTTTGGACTCACATACATGCTACCTGACATCTTGATAATCCTTGTCAAAATTCTTATACTTTTTCATATCTTAATGACTCTAAATAATAATAATAATATTAAAAACTTTGTTAGTTATCCTTTATTTTAATTTAACGTTCTATAATATTTAACTAGCACAGGAAGTATTTGGATAATAGTCTTTATCTGAAACATAGGTTATTTACGATAATATGTGATATATATAAAACATTATCTTTCATGCCCCTTAGTAGGCTTACTATTTTAGAATATATGAGTTAGGGTTGACCAAATGAATTCAGAGTGACTACAGTCTTTTATAACATAACTAAAGTCATCATATGACTGCTGACAAGCAGCACAAACAGACAAAAGCCCAAAAGCTGGATGCCAATTTGATTTCAATCACATACACATTGTGGAAGATTATTTACTGGTTATGTACACATCATGGAAAAGGTTTCAGTACTGGAATTATAGCTTATACCATTTCAAATGAGCTCCTTATTTGAGTCCCAAAACTTTATTCCAATGTTAGGACCTCCTAAAATTTTCCTTAGATCAATTTTAGTGAAGAGTATAATTTATAGAGTTGGCATGTTGTCATGTGTCTGCTTTAAATTACTTACTTCAACAACCCCAGTTTACTCTGATTATATGGCTGATCTGGAAAAAACTGACTTGTAGGCATTTTGATCACATTTATAAAGTTAAACAAATTAGATTTTGCTTTCAGTTTATTGCATATCTGAATGTGGTTCCAACAGAAATTTGAACACTATATCCTCAGTCACTACACCAGTAAAATTTTAAGAGTTGTTAAAAGTAAACTTTATGTTTAAAAGTGCTTCCATTGTTGTTTCATATGTTCAAGCATCCTTATTAGACTATTGGTCTGCCAGGATCTTAAGAAGTCTAGCTTTGCATTCCCATGGTAATTATCAGCCCTTATATTTTTAATATATATATATCTCCAAACATGGGCTGCACAAGTACATTTTGGGTATTTGCATGTATCCCCTATGCATGATGGCCATTGGTGGTAAACCGGGATGAATTTATGGATACCTATCCATTCATCCATGTTAAACTTGAATAGAATAAGAAAAGTAATCTGCTTTGTGTGGAAGGGAAGCCAGTTCTGTCGAAGTGTTATTCTCTGTGAAATATACCTATCCCTTCACCATATTCTGTTAATCTTGCAAAAGAGATCTAGGTCCCTTGAGCAGGTGTTTATGATACCATAGGACTTTTCTAAGGTGTAATAGATCTGACATTAATAGACTCACGCTGCTTATGTTTATAATTTTTGTATGCTTACAATTCTTGTGTAACACAAAAAATGTAGAACTAGAAAATGTCTTTCTCTAGACCTGTGCAATGTGAGAGGAGCTTTAGGATTCATATTATTTTCAGCTACAGTCCTGCAGATGCATTTAGTGCTGGTAAGAGATCAACTGTCTTTTTTATTAGAAGAGTTCCTAATCCTCACAGTTTTCCAAGACCAAGACAATTGATAGTGAAATCTAAAGTTTAAAATTGTCATACTTCCTGCATTTTTGAAAAATAACTTCTTGGAGCCGAGTCTAGGATTCTTCTACTCCCTAATAAATGTATTAGTTATTCTTTTTATTTTAGCAAATAAGTCATTACATAATTTAACCACAGTATTGTTCATAACGGGTAGTGCATTGAGTAGTATTGTTATGTCATAGCAAGCAGTTCTACAGTTAGATTCCCAATTGATATGACTTCTCTGCAGTCTCATCCCTTGAAGAAATTCTCTCCTGGGTCTCCTCCAACATCAGTATAAATCATGAAACCATAATCCTGGGTGATGTGAACATAAAATGGGCCACAGTACAATCGTCCACCAAATCTCTCAATATTAACCTATACAAATTTGCACAACTAATTAACTCCACTGCCAGACCAGCTAAGGATTTCACTATTGGAAGTATTATAGACTGGATTCTGGTATCCCATCCTCACTACATCTCAGTGGCATTCTCCCAGATGCACTAGCAGACCATTTCCCCACTTTCGCCCATTGCCTCCCCTCCTCTACACAACTAATAGCATTCTTACACCTTCATTCACTCGCTAAAAAACTTTAGTCCCCAAACCTTCACTAACACACTAAAAAATAACAACTGGAAGCCAATAAAGAACCTTCCTCTAGACAATGCTGTATCCTACTTTAACACCACTTTCACAAACCTACTCAACTTCTTCGCCCCCACTAAAAACTAAACATATAAAATGTAACCCTGTACCCTGGCTAACTAAAAACACTTAAGCTACCATGCGTCTTTGTGATAAAGCCTGGACATGATACTAAAAAAAAAAACCTCTATCACCCTTACTGAATACAAAACATTACGAAACAAAGTCAAGAAACTTATAGCCTCAGACCACAATCACTACCCTCCAAACTAGCCACAGTACTAATCCCAAACTATTCTGGAAGGGAATTTCATCTCTCCTCAACCCTGGTAAAACAGAAAACCCTTGCCCTAACCCAAATGCAACTGACCTGGACTTAGCTACCCAATTTAACTCCCGACTCTATCAGCCAACTAACAGCATCCTTCACCAACAATTCAGTGGCTTCTCATCAGCCCATGCCCACCCCATCCTACCCTAACAGCCTCTGCCCCCAACCCCCACGTTTCTCCATTAATCCCATTTCCAGATCTACTATAAAAAACTTCTCCTAAAATTAAAACCTGGTTCCAATGTCCCTGACGAAATCCCCTTCTACTTCCTAAAAGTAGCCGCAGAAGAAATAGCCATCCCTATCAGTATACTAATTAATCGGTCCATCCTAGAATGCCAGGTCCCCCATATTTGTAAGAAAGCCTTTATTATTCCTCTCCATAAAGGTGGAAATAATAATAACATTTCAAACTTCCACCCTATTTCCATCCTATCCCCTGTTTCTAAGATACTTGAAAAGTTTGTACACCAACAGATCTTACACTATCTTATTAATAATCAGCTTCTTACCCCCACACAACATGATTTTAGACCAGGTCATAGAACCTCCACTGCCCTTCTCTCCTTCCTAGAAACAATCAACAAAGCCCGTGATTCTGGTCACTTTTTAGCCACTCTTCTCCTTGACCTCTCTAAGGCATTTGACACCATTTCCCACAACCTGCTTCTTATCAAACTCTCCAATCTTAACCTATCCCCTTCCTCTACCCAGTGGTTCTCAAGTTATCTCACAAGCAGCCAACAGGCAGTAAAATGGAAAAAAGCTACCTCACCCTTCCTTAATACATCCACAGGCATCCCCCAAGGTTCCATTTTAGACCCCCTACTATTTACCATATTTATAAACTATCTCTACCAAGCCATTCCAAACTCCAGCCTCATTCAATATGCGGATGATTCTACTATTATCTGTTCCTCCCCTTCCATCACAGCTCTCAACAGTCTTACACAAGCCACTTTCTCTTCCACCGAACAGTGGATGCAAGACAACCATCTGGCCCTTAATGCAACCAAAACAAAACTTATGCTATTCAATGCCTCCAAAACCTGCTCCATAGATAAACAATCCTTCATAATTACCAGCAAAAATAATACTCCTCTAGAAATAGTCTCTGATGCAAAATTACTAGGAATAACCATTGATGACCAATTAAAATTCGACAAGCATCTACATGTAAATATCAAAAAGACCCACAAAAAACTTGGCATACTTTACCATAACAGCCACTTTATCTCTCCCTCCACCAGGATTACACTAGCCAATACATACCTTATCCCTTCCCTTATATATGGAACAACTATCCTCACCAACCTAGAATCCTCCCTCAAATCAAAACTCTCATCTTACTATAACAAAAAATCCAAGTTTGCCACAGGTCACACAGCTTCTTCCCACCACTGTAATTCCCTTCACCAATTAGGTTAGCTTAAGCTACCTAACTTCCTAACTTATACCCAACTTATCCAAGCACATAAACTCATTCATAACCCATCTCTTTGCCCCTCCCTAGCAAACACCTTTGAAATGCATAAACCAAATTGACTCCTGAGATCAAATAGTCAAAACCTTATTAAATTGCACAAACTGACACGTCCAGCTGGGAACCACCTCATGTCCTTCTCTCTAGCTCGCCTTTGTAACTCTCTCCCTTCTCCCATCTGCACCACTAGCAGTATCTTCTTGTTCAAAACCACACTGCACTCACACCTTACTTCACAATGGAAATGCTCTTGTTCCCATCCTGCCTAATCCTGACTACACTTTCTTACTACATTTTCATTCTCTTGTGCCTACCTCTGCCTCCTTAGTCTCTCCACCACTAGGGATGCAGATGACTAACAACTAATAATTACCTTATGTACAAAAAAAATCCAGTGCAATTCTTGTAATTCAAAATTGTGTTGATTTGCTCTTTATCATCACTGTAATGTTTATTAGAAGTGTGTACCAAAGATTTGTACTTTTTGTGTACTATGTATTCATATTTCTCTGGAGCTTTTCTCCCCAGGACTCCATTGAAAATGGGCTCCTTGTCGCCCAGTAGACTATCCTGGTAAACAAACTGCAAATAAATAATAAATAAATAAACCTGTGTGTCTCCTCTGTGTCTGCTTGGGTTTTTCTCATTACTCCAGTTTCCTCCCTCATCCCAAACACATATGATATGTAGAGTGGTGACTCTAAATTGTCTGTGTGTGTGTGTGTCTGTGTGTGTGTGTCTGTGTGTGTGTGTGTGTGTGTGTGTGTGTGTGTGTGTGTGTGTGTGTGTGTGTGTGTGTGTGTGTGTGTGTGTGTGATATGGAAGAAAGGCCTAGCAATGTATTTCAGTTTCATACTTGCCTAGTAACCCCTATGGACAGCAGCAGTTGTTCACATGATCACTATAGGAAATACATGGGACTCAATGATATTAGGTGGATATATTTTTCATATTGTAAAACAGCTTGGGAATGATGTTCATCTTTCCATCCATGCCTTTACCAAGTATTTTAAGCTTTTGTTGCAGTCCCCCCACATAGAGTTAAGGCTATGAGCTGCTAACAATTTTCATCATTTACCTCTCAACTGTCCAGATTTTCGCAGAATGTCCATATTTTTTAGCCTGGAAAATCAGGACTGAAGGCGTGAAATGATGACATAAATCTGAGTTGCAGATTTCATATCCTTAAGAAAATGCATGCAATGTCATAAGTTTATAAAAGCAATATTTAAAATCTGTCCCTATTTTGGGTGTTTTGCTCATTAGTTTAGGGTTTGTCCAGATTTCTTGTTCTAAAAGTCTGAGAGGCAAAGTTTGATTGCTTTGGCCTCCATCTATCTACTGTGTAGTTTGATCAAGTCGATTTGCCCAAGCATTGCTCTAAGCACGCTTCTATAAAAAGACATGTGGGTAGTGGATTTAGATGGTTAATAAATTAATGAAATAAAACAAGCAAACAAACAAATAACTAACTAAATAAATAAATAAATAAATACAAATGTAAATGTATTCCAAATAGTCAAATCCTGCCCAGTTTATGCAAGATAATTTCATTTTTAGAGCTATCCTTTGTGTTGGGTTATGGAGGTATGTTGCATCTAAATAACAATTCTGCTGAGATCTCACCGCACCACAGATAACCTGATTAATTAGCAGTGGATTTTGATATGATGTTAATTGACTGTTTTAATGATACTCAACTGAGCATTTTTATTTTTTCAAGCATCACAGCATTAGATATTCTGATAAACATTATATATCCAGTTAACGCTGTCAGGAGGGCTTTCTTCCTACCTATTGTGAAGATATGTGAAGGCTGCCAGCCTAGCTAGATACAATTTTGTAGATAATTCTATGTCATTGTAAATATGAATATAATCCACAGGCTTGTCCTCTTAAATGTAAGACAACTGTGTTAAACGTTAAACTTCAAAAATGTATCCACAGTGCACTCTGCTGGAAGAAAGCTGATAAATCAAGCATTGTATGACTGATCTCAAAACTTGGAGACATAATGTCTGGATTGAGGAATTCCTTCTATTGCTTTGAGACCAGAATTACTTGCTAGACTTTACATATATAATGTATTTTATTGCTGTAGTTTCCTGGCCAGGTGCAAGATCAAAGAAATGTTAAAACTCTGAGTTTCTGTTATCCTGGGAACCAGAAAAGAATAATCTAATCTAAAATGAGTCAGCAGTGATGTATTATTTTTAAGACTTTCTCAGAGAAAGAGAGAATCAGAACATTTTGGATTTTGTCTGAAGAACTGACCACACTCATCAGTACTCTGCCGTTGCTCTATATGTAAGTTTATTTAGAACTGTGATTGCTCTTAGAGTTAGATAGGAATTCAATCAGATTTAATCTAGTTATTTTTTATATTTATATCAGGCTATTCTACAGTATTACTGTAAGCATTTTCCTGTGATTTCTGAACTCTTGACTAGCACTGTGTTGAATTGAGTAGATTTGTCTTGTGTTTGTATTATTTATTATAAAATATTTTTAAACCTTTCAACGGTGGCTGTTTTGTGTAGAGGTAAAGTAAGCCCTAGAGTACTTGCATGTATTTGGTGATACTGTGCAAAACCACTCCAATAAGCATTGCTGTTCGTCCACTTACTATTTGGATAATAATATTGCACAATATAAACTGGACACCCTTTGGGAAGGGTCCTTTTAGTAGCTGATAGTAGTTGGTGGCAGTGATTGCTACCTTATAGCCTAGCAGGAGGGGCTATAGCTGGAGAACCTGTGCCAGTGTGTTTGTATATAAACCAAATCTCGAAGTGTGTGTGTGTGTGTGTGTGTGTGTGTGTGTGTGTGTGTGTGTGTGTGTGTGTGTGTGTCAGCTACTTGGGCAGGGACACAAAGCACTGGATGGACAGAGAGGGCACTGGAGGTTTTGGATTGACTACTTTGCTAAGATCTGTACCCTATAGCTGTGCCAGTGGGGAGTCTTATTGGGGATCTGGAGAGAAAGGGAGAAACCAGACCCAGACTAACTGTGATCTCTGTGTGCTCTTAAGGGATACTGTACTTTACTCTACATCTACATGCAGGCCTATTACAAATGCTGTGTTGTGACTTTTAATGTATGAGAATGGACTTATATTGCTTAACATCTATAGAAGTATGTCCTGACAAACGATGAGCTCTGCCTATTTTAATGTATAAGAAGAGATTTTACTGTTCTGATACTTAGATATTTCTAATGAATAGAGATACATTGAAGGTACTATTTTTAAATTACCAGTGCCACAAATATCAAAGCATATCTAACTAATGTAATTACTTAATTTAGCTGGTGATCTACTGTGTCAAACTGTTTTCTAGTGGATTTTCTGTGAAACATATAGTAGATAAAGTGCTTTTCACTGTCCTAATTTGCACCTATATTTTCTTCTCCTTCCTAGAAACACTGCCTATCTTTTTCACTCAACTCAGCCCGCCCCCTTTGAAAGGCACTCAACGCTAGCAGACTGCTGCTCGTATTCCACTGAAATCCCTAGCAGTCAAACTCTGTTTCTTAAAACAAAGTACAAATAATCAGTAAAGAAGACAAGGTTAATATTTTCCTCTCAGTAATCTTTGTAGTCTGGGACGTAGCTATTTACTGGACAGCACGGGAGTCTGCAGCACTGGCAACATCATACTAGGCACCCCCTTGTATACCTGCAGCTAAATTTTAAAGAAAACTGTAGGAAACTAATAACTTACTGTTAGCCATTCACTTTGTATTGCATTCTGCCCTGACCAGTACACACAGATTGTCTCTGCAATCTCACGGTCTGGTTGGGCCCCATTCTGTTCAGCTCACTTCGCTCTGCTCTTTCCACTCCCCTACCCTGCCCCCATATCTCACGCGCCCCCACTATACCTACCTTTATTCTAACCCCTCATCACCTTACCACTACCATCTTCAATCAACTACCTCTCATCATTTTCTCCATGCACACCCCCATCTTACTTCCTGCCTGATGCACACACATATTAGCAACCGGCCACACCCTCACATTCACCTCTTTACTTCAACCACTCTACTGCTTACAGCCAAGCATCACTACTATACAATATGCAAATCACACTAGCATCTCTCTTGCTAGCTCTCACAACCCTAGCCTACATCACATCCATACATACTAACACACCACTGTGCAACATTATACTATAGAACAGATATTTCCACACTTACAAAAACTCACATAAACTTTGCTATCAGTTCTACAATATCCAATGATAGCACAATACTACACATACACAGGACCTACATACCAAAATGTTACACTAGATAAATATCATTTAGATCCAACATAGAAATAGCTCACACAATTAAACATATACTATTTATTGCAAAGAAACTACTTATCTCAAGAGACGTACACCCAAACCCAGGAACATACATACATGCATTCATAACCCACTACTCTCCTGACATATTGACCCTTACAGAGACATGGCTAAAACCTTGCACCCAAATGAAGAAATCCTCACCCAAGTTATAATATCTTAAGACTAGACAGAGTAGGCAGGAAGGGAAGTGAGGTCGCAATTCTCTTTAAAATCACACTCAACATCCAACCTCCACAAACCCCTCTACCTAAATTTCATAATGTGTAAACCTTAGCCTCAGTCTTATACATAAACAACACAAAAAAATAAATCAACATACTTTGCTGCTACATCCCTCCAGGAAATAACTCTACCATAATTGAGGAAATCTTACACTGGGCTAGTGATACTCTTCGATAAGAAACTATCCTACTAGGCAACCTAAATACTGACTGGTCAGTCTGTAACTCTAACAACCCCATTAACCATATTAACCTCTTCAGATTTTCTCAAACCATTCAAGAACCCACTAGAGTAGATAAAAAAATCCTAAAAACAATTTATTCTTGATTGGACACTGGTCAATTGCCCCAAACAAAACTACCATACAGGCTGTCTACCAGATGTTCTTAGTGACCACCTTTCCGCATTCCTCCTATGCAAATGCACCAACATACCCAAGCCCATAGCCTATAGACAAATCAGAGATGACCACAACCTAAACCCTCAGGATCTTAACACTATTTTAAAACAATGTAACTGGGAGCCACTATGAACCCTAGGATTAGACCAGGCAGTCGACTACTTCAGTAGTACCTTCACCAATGTCCTCAATAGAGTCAAACCCATCAGGAAGGTAAGAGTTAAAACTAACTATGCACCATGGCTAAGCAGGGATACAAGAGCCTTACTAAAGTCCAGAGCCAAGGCTTGGAAAATCTGGAAGAGAGATAACACTATTCTAGCCAAACAAAACTACCAACAACTTAGAAATCAGGCCAAGAAGCAAACCAAACTTGATAAATAAAACTATTTCCTTGGTGCCAAAAGCAAATACTCAAAAAGTCCTCAAATATTTTGGCAAACTATCAACTCCCTACTAAAACTCAGCAAAACTACCACTCCAGCTCCTAGCTCCACCAATAAAAGCAAGAGCATAGTCTCCCAATTTAATTACCATTTGACAGAATCTATTCTGACATTATCCACTCAATTATCCAAAAACAACCATAAGCATACCCCAACCAAACGTCCAGATAACATTCCTTCCTTTGCCCTCTCACCTATTCCCACCTCTACAATTAAAAAACTCCTCCTAAAATTGAAGCCTACCACCCTTGCAGCTGATAGTTTACCTGCCAACTTCCTAAAAATAGCCGCTGAATCCTTATCTTATCCTGTCTCTATCCTTATCAACCACTCCATACAGGAAGCCTATAGCCCTCATCTATGGAAAGTTTCATATATCATTCCTCTTCATAAAGGTGGCAACTCTTACAATTTCTCAAATTACCGTCCCATTGCCATACTATCTCCCTTATCTAAGCTACTTGAGAAATGCATTCATTCTCAGTTTATGCAATTCCTGAACACACATAAACTCTTTTCAACCACACAACATGGATTTCGGCCATACCATAGTACAACTACTGCCCTTTTCACTTTTACTAATTTGTTTAACCAACGTAGAAATGACAATAACTTTGTATCTGCTATATTCTTAGATCTCTCCAAAGCTTTTGATATGTTCTCACACTCCTTACTACTAGATACTCTAGCCTCCCTATCCTTTGCCCCCCCCTACTGTGGCCTGGTTCAAAGACCTATCTATCTGACAGGCAGCAATCTGTTCAATGGCAAGGCACACTATCTCCTTTACTTCCTGCTACCACTGGCTTCCAAGCCTTTCCAAGGGTCAATATGGGGCCCCCTTATTTTTCTGTTTTCAATAACAATCTGCATACCTCTACCAGCATGCCACACTTATCCGGTGATCTTATGCAGATGATTCAACTCTAATCTGCTTGGCCCCATCTCTCACCACTCTACAACAACTCATTCAGGAATCCTTTAGCTCTGTGGAGAGATGGATTACTGATATTCAACTCGTCCTAAACCCCAACAAGACAAAACTGCTGCTATTCACCCCCAATAAATCGAAAACTACCCCTCTTTCCTTTACTACCACTTCCAAAAATGGCACTACCATTTCTCCTTCTACCCATACTAAACCCCTTGGTGTAGAAATTGACAAAAACCTCCTCTTTGATGTCCATATTTCCCAAACCATCAAAAAAGTGCACAAAAAAAATGGGAGCAATATATAGACACAAAAAATTACTCTCAGATCAGGCACGAATCACCCTAGCCCAAACTCACCTATTGTCCACACTAATGTATGCAGTACCAGTTCTTACCCTGACCAGAAAACTTGATCTTGAGAAACTTGAGTCATGCAATAATAAAATTGCCAAGTTTGCTAACAACTCCTCTTTCAGAACCCACCACTGTCAGGCCCTAAGGACCTACAATGGCTAGAACTTCCTCAGCTACTCAGTTACAACCAGCTATTCATTGCCTATAACATCCTGAAATATCCTGATAAAACCCCGGCACTAAATCAGCTTCTCACTCATTACAAAGCTAATTGCCTTCTCCATTCTGTTGAGAAATCACTACTCTGTATCTCAAGGGTTAACAATAATGCAGGGAAAGGTCTATTTTCCCACACCATAGCTAGAACCTGGAATAACCTCCCCCGTTCTCTGAATTTTGCATCCACTACCACACTGTTAAAAACTCACTTAAATCACATCTTATGAACACCTGGCCATGTCCATGTATTACATAACATTTGTTTTTCTTCTTCATGTACCTTCCTTCCTAGTATACTTACTGTAAATATGCTACAGCACTACAACTCTAATACTTTATCTCCAGCATGACATTTCTCTTGGTAACCATGTTGTTTTTCTTTACTTCATTTATTGTTGATATGTTTGTTGTTTGTCTTATATTTCTGTCTTATTTTGTCTGATTGTTATGCAAATGTGGAGCTTTTCTCCCCGGGCCTCTGTTGTAAATGGACCTGGTCCAGTCAGACAATCCCTGTAAACAAATGTAAAATAAAATAAATACTGAGTATGTACTTGTTATCCCTCCCAATGTGGACGCCCCTCACTGGTTTTAGTGGTGAGGATTGAGGCTCCTTGATTACTGGGCCAGTGCATGGGCATCACATATTAATTGGTTGGCAGTGGTGGGATATCCACACCACATATTAATTAGTTGGCAATTGGCTTGTAGTGGCGTGGATAGTGAATTCCTGTAGCTTGTGTACAGTGATCTCTGAAGGTGTTTTTGAACTCTAAATCAGTCACGCAGTGAATATTCAGAGTTCAGATCTCAATTGTTTTGTTTCTTTTGTTAGCTTAGTTAATCAGGGAGAGCAGGAAAGCATGTCAGCAGAGGAGTATGGCAAGCTGACAAGGAGCCAGTTGACTGAGATGTTCTAGGCTAAGGGACTGGTGCATGGAAACCTGACTAAGGCAGACATGATTGCAGCTTTAGTCACAGCTGCATCAGAAAACAGCAATCGGGAGGGCAATCAGACTGGCCGTGGAGATGTACAACACTCAGAAAATGGACAGCTCAACCTTTCTGCAGAGGACTTAAAAATCTATCTGGAGCTAAAGAGACTTGAGTTGGAGGCAAGGCATTTGAAAACAGAAGCAGCAGAGAGACTGAGATATCTACAGCTTGAGAAGAATGAGAAACTGCTATGCCTGGAAGCTGAGGAGAAGCAAAGGCACAGGAAGCAGGAAAAGGAGATGCTAACTCTTCAGCATAGTCATGGAGGTAATGGGGAAGGGAGTAACTAGACCCCAGAAGCACAAAAAGTCAGTAAATTTCTTCTGCACTTTAGAGAGGGGGATAATTTTAATAGTTTCATTCATATGTTTGAAAGGATATATAAACAGTATGATGTTGACCAAAGGCTCTGGGTATGGTTCCTCACTCCCTTACTCCATGGTAAAGCCATAACTGTGTTGTCTAAACTTTCTGATAGCAAATATTTTGATTATACTGTTGTTATAAATTGTTTGTTAGAATGTTTTAAGCTAACACCTGAAACTTATAGGGAAAAACTTTGTGAGCATAGACACAAGGCAGATGAAAGTGTGTGCGAATGTGTTGCTGAATTGAGCACTTATTTTCATAGATGGGTGACTGGATGTCAGGGCACCACTTTTGAAGGGCTGGCACATCTTTTGATGAGGGAACAAGCCAATAGCACTTTGCCTGAGGACATAAGGATCTGGTTAGCTGATAGACACTGTGCTACTTCAGATGAGGTGGGGAAGAAGGGAGACCTATACCTAGCAAGCAGGGCATCCCTGCACATGAAGAGACCTCCAGTACTGCTCATAGGTCTAAAGGAAACAATGGTGGGCAGCCCAGACTACCCCAACAGAATCTGCCAGTAGTAGGGGAAGTCACTAGTCCAGGTACACATCCAGGACCTAGGGTTAAATGTTTTGAATGCAGCCAGTGGGGCCATGTGGCATATAGATCTCCACGGAGGCAAGGTGAGGAACAAAAGGTGAGGGAGCCAGTAAGTAGGAAGGACAAAATGCCAATAGTAGGTTGTCTTGAGACAACAGGGGTACCAAACTACCATCCTGCAGATGTCCTGATAGGGAAGTATTTTGATGAGGCAGTACCATGTGTTTGTGCAGTTACACACAGTCAGGCTTGGAGACAAGCATGTGGGTCTGGTAGCATGGGGGAGACCCAGACAGACTGCATACTTGCAGCCAGGACTGGTGAGGTGGCTACTTCAGGGAGGGAGATACTTCAGGGAGGGAGCTACTCTGTAGCAGTGAGAGTGAAGGTGAGCCACAGCTGCTTGTGGGTGTTGATGTTCCCTTGGATAGAGTGACTGCAAAGTTAGAGGTGAATCGTAGTACCCAGGCTGACAGTGAAGCACCTCTGTCAGAGGATGCCAGACTTCCTGTAGAAGAGGAGAGGTTACAAAGAGAGAGTTGAGACAAGCTCAGCTCTCAGATACTACATTGCAAGGCCTGAGGCAGGTAGCTAGTGAGGTACCTGATTCTCAAGGGAAGGGGAAATCTGTATACTGTGACAAAGGGTTACTGTATAGAGAGTGGACCCCTGAGGGAGGGCTAGAAGGTGAGAAGATACAGCAGTTGGTAGTGCCTAGAGCCTACCATCTGGCACTTCTAGACATAGAACACTTCACTGCCAAATATCCAAATAAAACAAAGCTAAGTAATCACCAAGAACATAGTATTTAATGAAGCTTTCGGGCTCACATCCCTTCATCAGCATACATAATCACATCTAAAAATTCTTTATATAGAGGGTCATTTAAAAAACACATGATCAGAACCAGCCTATAAAAATATATCTAAACAATTACATCATTAGATAATTTAAAAGCATATAATCAACCATTTATATTTGAAATTTCTATAAAACTTTAAAAATGACAGAATTTTACTAAACATAACTATCATCTAAAAAGCAGTATAATAGCATACATACACATATATTTAGCATATATTAATCTTATTTTATTTTATTTCTAACTGCTTTCTGACTAAAACAGGCTTTATACTGACTGCACTGTTAAGACCTGGATTCGAATCTGCCTGTAATCTAATTATCCAGTCTAATTCTTTTAACTCTATAGCATTATTTATGTCCCCACCTCTTATAGATTGCTCAACTATATCTACCACTCTAAATTTAAAAATTATGAGTCTCAAATTCCATGATATGTTTATATAGGGCATTTGTTTGTACTTTCCTATTCATTTCAGATCTATGTTCTATAATACGGTCCTTAAGCCGTCTAGTAGTTTTCCCTATATAAAATGCATAGCAATGCGTGCAGGTAGCGAGGTAGACTAATCTACTCGTATTACATGTTGCTGCTATATGAAACTTATATTCCTTATTTGTAGCAGGGTGTCTGAATATTTGGTCAGATTCAAATATATCTTTGCAGCAAGTACAGTTTTGGCATTTATAAGTACCTAGCCTACCTTGTTCTGGCTTGCGTGTTTCTTTAAAATCTTTGTAACATAATATACTTTTTATAGATTGATGGTTTCTATACGCAAAACTAGGTTTAGGGCCTACCAGCTTTTCTATTTCTGGCATAGCCATCAATATTGGCCAGTTTCTTTCGATAATCTTAATAGTTTGATATGTATACCCATTGTATGTCATAACATATCTACTTTTTTGCTGTTGCCCTATCCTTTGTACTGTATAAGAGTCCTCAATTTGTGTTGAAGAGACATTAAATACTGGTTTAAACATATTATGTCTACCTAAATTCACTTCTTCCATAATACTATTTACTATAATCTCAGTGTAACCATTGGTTACAAATTCATCCTTCATTTTAGCTATTTCAGCTTCATATTGTTTGTTGTCAGTTGTTTATTTACTCACCCTAATCATTTGTGATTTAACAATTCCCTTGAATATATGTGGGGGATGCATACTTGCTTTTTTCAAATATCTTACTGTATGAACTTCTTTCTTATGGATCATTGTTTCCAATTTTTCATTTCTTTTATACAATTTAACATCCAGAAACACTATACTCTGCCTAGAATAATCCATTTTGAACTTTAAGAAGTTGTATTATTTAAGTAGGATAAATATAGCAATAAATTCTCTTCAGTACCTTCCCATACAAAAAAGCAGTCATCCACAAATCTAACATAACTTTTTACATATACATTGTGTGCATTATTATTACTTAGTACATATTTTTTCTCCCAGTAACATAGCACAAGATTTGCAAATGTATTTGCCACTGAGGTTCCCATGGCTACTCCTGTAAGTTGTTTATAAGGAATGCCATCAAAAATAAATACATTCTTAGTCAAAACTAGGTCTAACAGTAAACATAATTTTTCTACTTCACATGGTTGCTTAGTGGAGTCCATTAATAATAGTCTCCTTATGGCTTCAACACCATAGTCAATGGGAATGACTGTAAATAGTGATTCCACATCAAGTGTCACCAGAATATATTCATTTGTTGCCATGCCATACCATGTATTTAATTTACTCAAAAAATCAGTTGTGTCCTTTATAATACTGTTACACCTAGGTAATAATTTCGCCAATTCTTTTTGTAAATATTTAGAGATGGGTTCAGTTACCCATCCTCTACCTGAAACAATGGGTCTCAGTGGAGGGTCTTGTAATGATTTGTGGATTTTCGGGATTCCATAAATCTGTGGGATTTTGGGACATGGAACAGAAAAATAATTAAATAAATCTAATGTGATTTCATTATTTAACTGCATGTCATATATAACCATATTTACTTGCATTATTTGATTCTTTACTTCTACAAAGGTTATTTGTTTAAATGTGTTGACATCAGCAAGAAAATTTTTTAATTTTGTATTATAAAAACTTCTGTCCATAAGCACAGTGGCCCCACCCTTATCTGCTTGCTTTATAATTAATTCTTTATCATTCCTTAATTCCAGAAGAGCTTGATATTCCCCATATGTTAAATTATATTTTCTTATTTTATCACATTTCTTTGTATATAGGGACCTTAACTCAATTTCAACTATATTAGTAAAAGCCAATAGCACTGGTGACAACTGAGGAATAAAAGTACTAGACTTTTTATAAAACATTTCAGTGGGATTCATATTTGTAAATAATAGCTTCAACATTATACTTCTAGTAAATAATCTAAGGTCAATAATTGCATTAGCTATATTGTCCATAGCAAAGGGTATGAATTTCAATCCTTTGCTCAGCAGTTTGTAATGATCTTCAGATAAACGACATTGTGTTAGGTTTAAAGTACCTTCATTGATAGTAGGAGCAGCTACATTTATCTGCGGGGTAATTTGTTGACTTGCCGTGGGCTGTCGTCCTTTCTTTTTCCCCCTTGCACAGCTTGCTGCTGTGGTGCTGCTACATTTAGGTTCTTTTCTTGCTGTACTTTCCGAATTATTACCTTTTCCGTTTTTTTTAACCGAAACGGTAAAAAAGCAGAAATCTCCGTCTGTTTCTTATTTTTGAAATCAACTTTTTGTTTTGTTGGAGTGCAGGTGCTCGATGTATTGGCTGTATTCAAGCTGTTACCTCCTGTAACTAACTCCATTAGGACTCCATCGCCATTCGGTCCTCCTTCATCGCAACGTTGTGACGTCATTGGAATTGCGTCATGCGCATTAACTTGCCGACTAGTTTGTGTTACCGGTGTTGCTTGCGGCGAGCTAAAATCATCCAGCTGATCAAGCAACCTTGTTGTTATGTTTTTATTCTTATTTTGTGAATAGTTCTTATTATTACTAACAAGTTTTAAATGTCAATACTCTGGTTTGGGCCAAGAAAAGATATGCCCGTTTTTGAAGTCCTGAACATCACGTTGCAATTTACGTTTTTTCTTCAGCTCGAGTCTACTATCCATAACATGCACATTTTCAATAAAAGTTTGATAATGTTCATTTGTTGTATCTCCATTGATACACTCCAATACTTGTTTTTCTAAAGCTTCTATTTCAATAAGCAAAGAGTGTTCTATGTCTACAAAAAACTCATTCATGAGTTTCATGTAATTTGCGCTTAATTCTATATTAAGCTGTTGCCACTTTATCAGCAGTTCCTCATAGACATTACCATAAGAGGGCATCTTTAATATACGAAGCCCTCGAGGCACGATACCCAGTTCTAAATATGCTGAAAAACTAAATCTCTGCCATTGTAATTGCTTATAGCTACTCACTTTTTTCTCCAGTGTTGTTAGTAGTTTATTCAGTTCTTTAGTATCATTGCCTATGGGTACGTCTTGAGGCTTGTTAATATCTGCTGTATGCAATAATGGATTATTTGCTCTCATTAACAGTCTTTTTATAGATGAAGACATCTCAAAGCAGTTTGTTTTCAGTATCAATTCAAATAAGAAAGAAAGAAAGAAAGGCTGGTTTGACTCCCTCCTAGTACGTTCAACGCAATACCAGTGGTATAAAGTCAGAAATCCAGAAAACACTTCACTGCCAAATATCCAAATAAAACAAAGCTAAGTAATCACCAAGAACGTAGTATTTAATGAAACTTTCGGGCTCACATCCCTTCATCAGCATACATAATCACATCTAAAAATTCTTTATATAGAGGGTCATTTAAAAAACACATGATCAGAACCAGCCTATAAAAATATATCTAAACAATTACATCATTAGATAATTTAAAAGCATATAATCAACCATTTATATTTGAACAGAATTTTTAGATCCATTATTGCATACAGCAGATATTAACAAGCCTCAAGACGTACCCATAGGCAATGATACTAAAGAACTGAATAAACTACTAACAACACTGGAGAAAAAAGTGAGTAGCTATAAGCAATTACAATGGCAGAGATTTAGTTTTTCAGCATATTTAGAACTGGGTATCGTGCCTCGAGGGCTTCGTATATTAAAGATGCCCTCTTATGGTAATGTCTATGAGGAACTGCTGATAAAGTGGCAACAGCTTAATCTAGAATTAAGCGCAAATTACATGAAACTCATGAATGAGTTTTTTGTTGACATAGAACACTCTTTGCTTATTGAAATAGAAGCTTTAGAAAAACAAGTATTGAAGTGTATCAATGGAGATACAACAAATGAACATTATCAAACTTTTATTGAAAATGTGCATGTTATGGATAGTAGACTCGAGCTGAAGAAAAAACGTAAATTGCAACGTGATGTTCAGGACTTCAAAAACGGGCATATCTTTTCTTGGCCCAAACCAGAGTATAGACATTTAAAACTTGTTAGTAATAATAAGAACTATTCACAAAATAAGAATAAAAACATAACAACAAGGTTGCTTGATCAGCTGGATGATTTTAGCTCGCCGCAAGCAACACCGGTAACCCAAACTAGTCAGCAAGTTAATGCGCATGACGCAATTCCAATGACGTCACAACGTTGCGATGAAGGAGGACCGAATGGCAATGGAGTCCTAATGGAGTTAGTTACAGGGGGTAACAGCTTGAATACAGCCAATACATCGAGCACCTGCACTCCAACAAAACAAAAAGTTGATTTCAAAAATAAGAAACAGACGGAGATTTCTGCTTTTTTACCGTTTCGGTTAAAAAAAATGGAAAAGGTAATAATTCGGAAAGTACAGCAAGAAAAGAACCTAAATGTAGCAGCACCACAGCAGCAAGCTGTGCAAGGGGGAAAAAGAAAGGACGACAGCCCACGGCAAGTCAACAAATTACCCCGCAGATAAATGTAGCTGCTCCTACTAACAATGAAGGTACTTTAAACCTAACACAATGTCGTTTATCTGAAGATCATTACAAACTGCTGAGCAAAGGATTGAAATTCATACCCTTTGCTATGGACAATATAGCTAATGCAATTATTGACCTTAGATTATTTACTAGAAGTATACTGTTGAAGCTATTATTTTCAAATATGAATCCCACTGAAATGTTTTATAAAAAGTCTAGTACTTTTATTCCTCAGTTGTCACCAGTGCTATTGGCTTTTACTAATATAGTTGAAATTGAGTTAAGGTCCCTATATACAAAGAAATGTGATAAAATAAGAAAATATAATTTAACATATGGGGAATATCAAGCTCTTCTGGAATTAAGGAATGATAAAGAATTAATTATAAAGCAGGCAGATAAGGGTGGGGCCACTGTGCTTATGGACAGAAGTTTTTATAATACAAAATTAAAAAATTTTCTTGCTGATGTCAACACATTTAAACAAATAACCTTTGTAGAAGTAAAGAATCAAATAATGCAAGTAAATATGGTTATATATGACATGCAGTTAAATAATGAAATCACATTAGATTTATTTAATTATTTTTCTCTTCCATGTCCCAAAATCCCACAGATTTATGGAATCCCGAAAATCCACAAATCATTACAAGACCCTCCACTGAGACCCATTGTTTCAGGTAGAGGGTGGGTAACTGAACCCATCTCTAAATATTTAAAAAAGAATTGGCGAAATTATTACCTAGGTGTAACAGTATTATAAAGGACACAACTGATTTTTTGAGTAAATTAAATACATGGTATGGCATGGCAACAAATGAATATATTCTGGTGACACTTGATGTGGAATCACTATTTACAGTCATTCCCATTGACTATGGTGTTGAAGCCATAAGGAGACTATTATTAATGGACTCCACTAAGCAACCATGTGAAGTAGAAAAATTATGTTTACTGTTAGACCTAGTTTTGACTAAGAATGTATTTATTTTTGATGGCATTCCTTATAAACAACTTACAGGAGTAGCCATGGGAACCTCAGTGGCAAATACATTTGCAAATCTTGTGCTATGTTACTGGGAGAAAAAATATGTACTAAGTAATAATAATGCACACAATGTATATGTAAAAAGTTATGTTAGATTTGTGGATGACTGCTTTTTTGTATGGGAAGGTACTGAAAAGAATTTATTGCTATATTTATCCTACTTAAATAATACAACTAACTTCTTAAAGTTCAAAATGGATTATTCTAGGCAGAGTATAGTGTTTCTGGATGTTAAATTGTATAAAAGAAATGAAAAATTGGAAACAATGATCCATAAGAAAGAAGTTCATACAGTAAGATATTTGAAAAAAGCAAGTATGCATCCCCCACATATATTCAAGGGAATTGTTAAATCACAAATGATTAGGGTGAGTAAATTAACAACTGACAACAAACAATATGAAGCTGAAATAGCTAAAATGAAGGATGAATTTGTAACCAATGGTTACACTGAGATTATAGTAAATAGTATTATGGAAGAAGTGAATTTAGGTAGACATAATATGTTTAAACCAGTATTTAATGTCTCTTCAACACAAATTGAGGACTCTTATACAGTACAAAGGATAGGGCAACAGCAAAAAAGTAGATATGTTATGACATACAATGGGTATACATATCAAACTATTAAGATTATCGAAAGAAACTGGCCAATATTGATGGCTATGCCAGAAATAGAAAAGCTGGTAGGCCCTAAACCTAGTTTTGTGTATAGAAACCATCAATCTATAAAAAGTATATTATGTTACAAAGATTTTAAGGAAACACGCAAGCCAGAACAAGGTAGGCTAGGTACTTATAAATGCCAAAACTGTACTTGCTGCAAAGATATATTTGAATCTGACCAAATATTCAGACACCCTGCTACAAATAAGGAATATAAGTTTCATATAGCAGCAACATGTAATACGAGAAGATTAGTCTACCTCGCTACCTGCACGCATTGCTATGCATTTTATATAGGGAAAACTACTAGACGGCTTAAGGACCGTATTATAGAACATAGATCTGAAATGAATAGGAAAGTACAAACAAATGCCCTATATAAACATATCATGGAATTTGAGACTCATAATTTTAAATTTAGAGTGGTAGATATAGTTGAGCAATCTATAAGAGGTGGGGACATAAATAATGCTATAGAGTTAAAAGAATTAGACTGGATAATTAGATTACAGGCAGATTCGAATCCAGGTCTTAACAGTGCAGTCAGTATAAAGCCTGTTTTAGTCAGAAAGCAGTTAGAAATAAAATAAAATAAGATTAATATATGCTAAATATATTTGTATGTATGCTATTATACTGCTTTTTAGATGATAGTTATGTTTAGTAAAATTCTGTCATTTTTAAAGTTTTATAGAAATTTCAAATATAAATGGTTGATTATATGCTTTTAAATTATCTAATGATGTAATTGTTTAGATATATTTTTATAGGCTGGTTCTGATCATGTGTTTTTTAAATGACCCTCTATATAAAGAATTTTTAGATGTGATTATGTATGCTGATGAAGGGATGTGAGCCCGAAAGCTTCATTAAATACTACGTTCTTGGTGACTTCTAGACATAGCCCATGACATTCCCTTAGCAAGTCATATAGGCATAAAATATACAAAGAGACATATTATGCAGAACTTCTATTGGCCTGGAATTTCCAGAGATGTAACAGGGTACTGCAGGACCTGTGAGTAGTGCCAAAAGGTAGGCAAGGCAGGAGACATGGAGAGAGCTCCTTTGATGTCTTTGCCACTGATTGAGGAGTCATTTCTGAGGTTAGCTATGGATATTGTGGGGCCTCTGAGTACCCCAAGGTCCACAGGGAAAAATAATATCCTAGTGGTAGTAGGTTATGCTACAAGATACCCTGATGCAGTGGCTTTGTCCTCCATTGAGGCAGAAAAGGTGGCAAATGCTTTGTTAGAGATTTTCAGCAAGGTAGGTTTCCCAAAAGATATACTGATTGACAGAGGTGCCAATTTCATGTCAGACCAGCTGGCTTGTCTGCGGAAGTACTGTGGGGTGAAGAACCTAAAGACCACCCCCTACCATCCCCAGACTAATGGTCTTGTTGAGAGGCTAAACTCTACAATCAAGCCCATGCTATGGGCATTTGCAGACCAGTTTAAGAGGGAGTGGGACAAATATTTGCCCCATCTGTTGTTTGCTTACAGAGAGGTTCCCGAGGAATCCACAGGTTTTTCACCCTTTCAGCTGCTGTATCGGCAAAGAGTTAGAGGACCTCTAGATTTAATCTGAGATGAGTGGGAGGGTGAGTGTGAATCTCACAAGGAGTCTGTCATGGCATATATCCTTAACTTCAGGACAAGGCTCATGGAACTCATGGGTTTGGCTCAGGAAAACCTGGCAGAAGCCCAACAACAGAAAAAGGTCTGGTATGACAGGAATTCTCGAGCTAGAGAGTATGCTGTAGGGCAGCAGGTAATGGTTCTGATTCCTGTCAGACACAACAACTACAAGCAGTCTGGGAGGGACCCTACAATATGTTAACTACCTGGTAGAACTGCTAGGCAGGAGGCAGGGGCACAAATTGTAACATGTTAACATGATGAAACCTTACCATGACAGGGAGGCCCTTATGCTGAGGATTTGCAGTGGATTGCAGGAGGAATCTGAGAGAGATCTGGTGACTGATCTCCTCAGTGAGGTTCAGACTGACACCTTAGTGGAAGGGGTAGCAATGTCCCAGCAGCTATCTCCTACCCAGGTTTGAGAAATCCGAGCAGTGTTACAGGAGTTTGGGGACATGTTCACTGGGAAACCAGAGTGCACCCACCTGGTGCAGCACCAGGTGGATACAGAACCCTAAAGGCCTATTAGGCAGGCCCCTTATAGGGTACCTGAGAGAGGTAAACAGACTCTGAGGGTGGAGATACAGGAGATGCTGGAACTAGCGGTAATTCAAGGGTTCAACATTTCCTGGGACTCCCCAGTGGCACTGGTGCCAAAAAAGGATGGCAGCACCTGGTTCTGAGGGGACTACAGGAAATTAATCACACAGAGACAGATGCTTACCTCATGCCTAGGACAGATGAAGCCCTAGAGCAGCTGGGTGGGGCTACGTATCTTACCACCATTGATCTTACCAAGGATTACTGGCAGGTGCCCTTGATTCCCAGTGTTAGAGAGATGCCAGCCTTTGTGACTCCTTTTGGCTTGTATGAGTTCATAAAGTTGCCCTTTGGGCTGGAAAATGCCCCAGCAACTTTCCAGTGGTTGGTAGATCATATCCTAGCAGGAGCAGGAAGGGTTACGCTTGCCTACCTAGATGATATTGCCATATACAGCCATTCCTGCATAAGCACCTTCAACATGTCAGGAGGGTGCTGGGTAGACTACAGAGGGCAGGGTTGATCATTAAGCCCAGCAAATATCAGGTGGGTATGGCAGAGGTCTCCTACCTGGGACACAGAGTGAGGAGTGGTAAGATCAGGCCAGAACCTGCCAAAGTGGAAGCCGTTCATGCATGGCCTGCACCTGTTACCAAAAAGCAGGTGAAGGGCATTCCTAGAGACAGCAGGGTACTACAGAAAGCTTGTCCCCAGTTATAGCACCATAGCTGCTCCCCTCACAGTCCTGACAAGAAAATACACACCAGATAAGGTAGTGTGGATCCCAGCATGTGTGCAGGCATTCCAGAACTTAAAGAAGCTTTGGGGGGACTCCCTGTGTTAGCCAGTCCAGATTATAGCAAAGAATTTGCTGTGCAGATGGATGGTTTGAATCATGGGATGAGAGCTGGACTTAGCCAGATTTCTGCAGAGGGAGAAAAGCACCCACTGGTTTATCTCAGTCATAGGCTTCAACCCAGGGAGGAATGCTATACAGCTGTAGAAAAGGTATGTCTAGCCATAATGTGGGCACTGCAGGAACTTCAGCCTTATCTGTATGGAAGAAAATTTACTGTAGTTACCGATCACAATCCCCTAACATGGTTACATTGAGCCAGCCAGCAAAATGCTAAGTTGCTAAGATGCAGCCTAGGGTTGCAAGCATATGATATGTCAGTATAGCACCACAGTAGGGTTAGCAATGCCAATGCAGATGGGCTCTCATAGGTTCATAGGTTTATAGGCTGGTACTAGGCTATCAGCCCTAGGGTCTATACAAGCCTAGCCATAACAATTCCCTGGCTATTTCTTCCCACAGTATTTACTTCCTTGGACCACTGTCTAGCAGGGTGACTGACATGATCCCTGGGGTGAATTTCCTATCTCCCAACCAATCATCAAGGTTCCTTTTGAAGAGGGCCAAAGAGGTTCTCTGCTTGACATGTATGGGCAGTCTATTCCAGAGGCTGGGGAGTCTCTGGGTCAGGAACCTATCCCTTCAGCATGTTTTGTTCATTGTGATGACAAAGTTTAGATCCCTGGAGTGTGTGGCTCTGAGGGATTTGGATTTCTTTAAGTGTAGCATGTCCAACAGTTTTGGGTTTGACATGGACTTGTATGTTAAGCAGAGATTGCCTCTGAGTAGACAATATGCGACAGAGTATAGGTGGAGTTTTTTTAGATGGTCAGTATAGGGCATCTGCTTTAGGCCTGTGATTCTTTTAGTGAGGCATTTCTGTGGCATTTCCAGTTGTTGCAGATGTCTTGAGAGGTACACACCAAACGGGGCATTGTATTCTATAATGGGTCTAATGAGGGATGAGTACAGTGGGACAATGACCTCTTTTTTTCTGGATGAAAAGCCCTTAGTGATGAGATGTACCACATAGAAGGTTTTTCTGACTGTTGTGGTGATGTGGTTATCAAAGGTCAGATCACTGTCCACCTGTGTCCCTAAGTGTCTTATCACACTTTTGTTGTTTAGTGTACTGCCACCTATGTGGTAATTCAAGGGTACATGTTTTTCCCAAAGGGGATAACTATACATCTCTTGGCATTGAGCTTGAGCCCATGGCTCTGGCACCAAGCATCTGTTTCTGTAAGGCCCTTTTATAGAATATCCACATCATTTGGGGATTCAATAATGGCTTCCAGTTTGAAGTCATCTGTGAACTTTGTTAGCCAGAGTCCCTTAGTGTTGGCCTGTACTTCAGAGAAGTAGATGCCAAACAAGAGCTGTCCCAGGACTGAACCCTGATGTACTCCACTTGTCTGGAGCTGGATTTGGAGTCAGCTACTTTTACAGTGTGGGTTCTGTCAGTAAGCCAGCTGGCAACCCATCGAGTGATGTAGGGATTAATGCCCAGCTTAGTAAGTTTATCTATGATTCCAGAGTGGGGGATGGTGTTGAAGGCCTTGGCAAGGTCCAGATAGGCTGTGTGGACCACCTTACCCTTGTCTACAGCTCTGGAGACTGATTTGAAGAAGTCAATCAGGTTCAGAAGACAAGATCAGCCCTTCATGAACCCAAACTGCGTGGTGTCCAGTGTTTGAAGGTTGCCATTGTCTTTGTTTATAAGTGCCATGATAATACGTTCCATGGCCTTGCAGATCAGGCTCATCAGACTGATGGGGCTGTAATTCCTGGGATCCAAGGTGGTTCCCCCCTTGTGGAGTGGGATAACTGTAGCTGTGCACCACTCAGAGACGAGGCTATGATCAAACATGATACCTAGGTGAGGTGCCAGTTCATTTTGTATTTCATGTAGTACACAGCCTGGGATGTCGTCTGGTCCCATGGATGCTGTATTCTTAGCTTTGGAGAATGCATTTTTTTACCTGTGTGGCTGTTATTACCAGAATTTGGGAATCTTTCAGTATTGAGATGGGCCCTTTAGGGGGTGAGAGGGGGGTGAAGTTTGCACTAAATCGATCTGCCAGGATATTGGCAATATCTTTGGGATCAGTATATTTAATGCCATTCTGCTGTAGCTCAGAGCAGATCTGAGCATTGCCATTTAGATTCTTGACATAGCTATAGAATGCCTTGTGGTTGTCTTCAGAATCTTTGGCAATTTTATTTTCGTAACTAGCTTTGGAGGATTTTATGAGGGATCTCAGCTTCTTACTGAGACTGATAAGGGAGTTTTTTGCATCCTGGGATTTTCCTCTTTTCTGCAACAGTTTCTTCCTTTTGTTTTAAAGTTTGTTTATGGCAAGGGACCACCAGATTGGCTTCCTTTTTTGGAGGAGAGCATCCTGGTTCTATTGGGGATGGCACGATTCATGTACGAGTGGATGTGCTTATAAAGTGCCTTAGTGTAGGACTCAGCAGTCGAACTTTCAGTTCCCATCTGCATGGGTGTCATGAAGTTTGTCACTTCTGACTTGAGTAGCATGAAGTTGGCTTTGGAGATGTTTTTTACAGAGGTTTCTTTACTGGGGGGTGGGAGTGGGATGTGGATGTCAAGGGTGATTAGCTTATGGTCAGACCTGACCAAAGAGGGGGTGACCATAGATGTGGAACATCAATTTCCCATGTTGGTAATGACCAGGTCTAGGATATTGGAGCCTCTGGTTGGACTAAGGATTAGTTGATCCAGGACATTGGAATTTATGAATTCCAAGAATCATTGGGAAAAGGTATTGGTACATGAGTAGTTTTCCCAGTTAATGGCAGGGTAGTGGAAATCACCCAGTATTAGGGTGTTCGGTTGTATCTTAATATTTTCCAGTATGCTTAGAAAGGTGTAGTGAGAATCTTAGGACATGATGGGGGATCTGTAGCAAGCTACAATTTGGATTGCAGTCTTACCTAGTATTAGTTGCACCTGGAGAATTTTAGATGCATTGTGTTGGGCAACTAGCCTGGTGTTGTGAATATCCTTGGTGAATATGGACACTCCTCCACCTTTAGTGTTTCGGTCCTGGTTTGGCGGCCAAAAAGTGTGGTAAGAGTTGTAACCTGGTATTGCAGGGGTGCTCTTTGGAGCCTTGGACCAGGTCTCAGTTACTGCACAGATATCAATGTTCTCTAATTTTAGGAGTGCCCTGAGAGAGTGCATTTTGAGGTTTAGACTTCTAGTATTGAGTAGCATTACCTTCAGATTTTGCATGCTTGTACCTGTTACGGTGGTGGTTTTCTCCTTTGAACTTTGCCTAAAAAAGGCACTATAGGGGTGGCAAGAGCCTTAGCCAGTAACCTGAATCCCAGGGGTGATAGGCGCAGACCATCTTTGGCAAAGCATCGTGGTCTGTCGATCATGTCATCCCAGGCAGACAAATACTGGATCCCCTTTGAATGACACCAAAAGCTTAGCCAATTGTTGAAGTCAATCATTTTGTCCTTATACTGTGGTATCATTCTGGGCGAAGGCAGGATGCTACTCAGGGCTAGGGTCATAGCTGCCTGGGCCACATGATCTGAGAGCTCTTCCATGTCTCTTTTCATGTAGTCCAAGGAGGTACGTCTCAAGTCATTCATTCCAACATGGACAATGATAGAGTCATATTTGTACTTGTGGATTGACTTGAGTGCATGCATTATGTGGTGGATCCTGGCACCCGACTGGTAGCTGACTGTAATTTTCTCCTTGTTCAGTCTGGTGAGCGGGACATCAGGTTGCCTGACTATAGAGTCACCTATGACTAAAGTGTTGGGTACATTGTTCTGCCTTAGGGGCTGTTGTTGGGTGGCACACTGATGTTGTCAGCTATATGACACTGGTTGTGATTGGTGTTTGTTTGCATTTCCGTGTTGGAGGTCCTTGTGCTTGGGCAGGTTACTGTTAAGGGCCTCCACATATGTGGGTTTAGTGTTGCTTTGTGTGGGTGTTGGTGGTGTGGGTTTAGAAGGGCTATGTGTTGCTTGAGGTGTAGTGTGGGTGTTAACCTTCTCCTCTTGACTGTTTGGCACAATCTTGGGTGTAGAGAGCTTTGCTTCCAGTTTGGCTATGTAAGTGCATCTCTCGCAGGTTGTAGTGCTGAGGTAGGAGGAGAAGGTTGTCTGTGTAAATGAGGCAATTGCTGCATTGCCCCAGTATGCCCAGATTCACCAGGTGGTGACAAGACAGGGAATGGGGTAAGGTATACTCACATAGACCTAACCCTCTCAAGCAACGTTTCTCAAGGGTCACTTGAAAAACTAGCTTGAGTTCTCGGGGGAGGGGGGGGTATGTAAAGGCTGCCAGCCTAGCTAGATAGAATTTTGTAGATAATTCTCTGTCATTGTAAATGTGAATATAATCCCTGGCTTGTCCCCTTAAATGTAAGAAAACTGTGTTAAATGTTGAACTTCAAAAATGTATCCACTTTCCCTGTGATTTCTAAACTCTTGACTAGCACTGTGTTGAATTGAGAAGATTTGTCTTGTGTTTTTATTATTTATTATTAAATATTTTATAAACCTTTCAGCTGTGGCTGTTTTGTGTAGGGACGAGTTGGGAGGGTGGCCTAATGGTTAAGGTGTTTGTTTTGCAATTGAATCTCACAGGAGATAATTGGCTAGGCTTAAAATGGCTTGCAAGGGCAGTTAGCCTAGTACTAACCTATAATGCACCTATAATGCACTTATATTATAATAATAAGTTAAGCTCCAGAGTACTTGCATGTATTCATACCTCTCAACCTGGAAACATCAAAAATCTGGACAAAGGCCCATGAAAAATAAGTACAAATCTGTATGCTGGTTAACATAAAATTTGCATGCATAATTATGCAACCCCACCCACCCCAGTGGAATTGTGGGATACCAATGTTCAAACACAAACTGAAGAACAGACAACCAAAACATGGCCCCAGAGCCCAGACCCTATAGTAAATGGTATCCATTTTTTCAAATGTGTAGCAATTATGTTTACTGGGAAGGGAGAAGATGATGAACCGTACAATATTGTTTTTGGTGACTTGTAGTATGTAAGTTTTGTGGTAAAAGTACAGCATTTAATGGCAGGCAATATTCTAATCTTAGCAAAAGAATATTATAGTTTGCTAGGACCTCCAAAAGTCATTCTCTATGGCCTACTGATCAGTGGTGTAGCTAGAGTTTGTGCTGCCCAGGGCTGTCTGAGTTTGCTGCCCCTCCACACTCACAAAATCAAGGTTGAATGTGGCCCCCACATACAAAACCCTCCCCAATTTAGCCATTCCAATGTCCCATTACTTGGCTATTTTGCCCCATTTACCATAAACACTGTAATTTGCATACTGCTTTACTTCTACAGTGATTATTTGCTTTTCATTTAAAACTTTTATTTTACATTTTATAGCACAAACACTGACAGACATCTTCAAAACAAAGCAGTACAGTCTCACAGTGAACACAGACTACGCATTAAAGCTTCTCTGCCCTTGAAACTCACATACATTGAAGCAGCATTGAAACCCACATTCAAAGAAAATGCATCTGGCCAGTGACAGATAAAGATCATTGGGCTGTTTTCAAATCATAGGCCCCTTGCACACGAAACATACATGTTTTCTTTGATACACATTCCCGATTGTATTAAATTATATTATATTCCTTGTATAATAGAGCACACTTGTTAGAGCATGTTTTAAATTTATCGTTTTTAACATTTTTCTAGTAAGCAATGAAACAAAATGCATGACATGAACCAGTAATGACAAAACTGCTCAATTCATAACATTTACATCATAAAAGTCCACTTAAACTTCTACAATCCACCAGTATTAGTAAATATGCACAATCTCTGCAGAAGTAAAAGTCATCTAAATAATTCCACATTAAATAGATCTGTAACTAAAGAGAATGCTGGTGGCAAACAACTTTATATTTAATTGTTTCATTTACAAATAAAGTGTCTATTGCATTAAAAAAATGATAAGCTACTAATATTGCAATAGGGAATGGATGGCAAACTGATAGGTTCATTGTTACTATGTATCTCCACCAAAGCGGGCATTCTTAGGACTGCAGCATCCACCCCCTTTAAAAGTACAACACAGTACAGTATCAGCAATCCATCTCCATACTGTGGGAGTAGAAAGCCTTCAGCATCAAAAGCAAGTACTCTATCTGTTGTACTACTAACACAGACAGACTATATAAGCAGCACTAAATTTCTCTCCTCTGAGGAACTATGCAGCACAACTTAAGAAATCTGGAAAAAGACAAAATTTATTGGTGGGGGGGGTGACAAAGGCCCAAAACCAGGGACACATTTTATACATAGCTTGCTTGAACAATGTTAGAAAACTTGCTACTTGCTAGACTAACATGTTTTGTGTTATACAATGTGTTTCCTGAAAGATAGCCATTTAAGTTTCAGGCTTCCTATCATTTAGTGAATTCAGTTTTCCCTAATTTGCTAGAGAAAGATAGCCATTTAAGTTTCAGTCTTCCTATCATTTAATGAATTCAGCTATCACTAATTTGCTAGAAAATCAAAAATTTTAGGAGGAACAGGCCAAAGAGCTGATGTGGGTAGGGGATTTGGGCTCTTGCTCCTTGTAAGGTTTGAGCCTGCCTACCTCTAACAACCATGTTTGCTTACTCTGGGGCATTTTACACACATGCACACACACACACACACACACACACACACACACACACACACACACACACACACACACACACACACACACACACACACACACACACACACAGACTGTCTCGGCCATTTCAGTTACTTATTTAAATGCAGCTTATATAGCTGGAAAGTTTGTCTGCATACATTAGTTAGATGGAAAGTTTGGTGTGTGTGTGTGTGTGTGTGTGTGTGTGTGTGTGTGTGTGTGTGTGTGTGTGCGCACATTCTTGTCCGTTTCAGTGCTGGAAAGTTTGCCTGCATACATTCTGTTTTCAGGTGTGAATTGCCAAGTTTTATCTGCTGCTGGGCAATTCATACATACATTCGAAATTAGCTGTTTAAGTTATTTATTTAAATGCATCAGGTGTGAATCGGTCATTGCTGCAGAGCTGTCTCGGCTGTTTTAGTTACTTACTGTCTGCATATATTAGTTAGCTGGAAAGTTTGTCTCCATATATTAGAGTGTGTGTGTGTGTGTGTGTGTGTGTGTGTGTGTGTGTGTGTGTGTGTGTGTGTGTGTGTGTGTGTGTGTGTGTGTGTGTGTGTGTGTGTGTGTGTGTGTGTGTGTGTGTGTGTGTGTGTTGTGTGTGTGTGTGTGTGTGTGTGTGAGTGTGTTTGTGTGTGTGTGTGTGTGTGTCAGCTACTTGGGCAGGGACACGAAGCACTGGTTGGACAGAGAGGGCACTGGAGGTTTTGGCTTGACTACCTGGCTGAGATCTGTACCCTACTGCTGTGCCAGTGGGGAGGCTTATTGTGAATCTGGAGAGAAAGGGAGAAACTTGCCCTAGACTGACTGTGATCTCTGTGTGCTCTTAAGAGGAATTGTACTTTACTGAGTGTGTACTTGTTATCCCTACCAATGTGAATGCCCCTCACTTGTGTTAGTGGTGAGGATTGAGACTCCTTGATTACTGGGCCAGTGCATGGGCATCACACCTGCATTAATACCTTTGATATTATTCTTGTGGAGGAATGCATTAAACAATGGTTCTTTGTAAGTATTAAAAGGTACCTGTTCATATATTAACTTGCCACAGTATTCCATTAATGGCTAGGCTGTTTGAAGGATTAGAAATGCAAGTGCTCAAAAAGAAAAAGAAAACAAAAAGAAAAAAATATTCTGTCAAAAGCCTTAGCTGCATGTAATGAAACACGTGTGGTGTGATTATGTGGCTTAGAGTATTTCTGTATTGTTAGTCCCAGAGTCAGGCTGTTCACATACATCTGCCTTGACCAAATGAAGCTAGACTAAAAGGTACATATTACGTTTCTGTTGTCTTCTTTCAAATTTGAACTTGTGACTGTTGATAACATTTGTATTTTCAGATTTATAAATGATACTTTTAGCAGCTACTGATCTGTTGAGGATTTGAGTTTGGTTTGAGAATAAAGATTGATTTAACTGATTAAGGTATGGGTCAGTAAAAGCATTTGTATGCTGTTGAAAAACAATGTAGATAGAGCATTCTATACAACTAAGCTGTAAAGCCATATGAAAAAGGAACTTCAAACAATAATTACCAGCATTCAAGATATTTCTATAAAAATGGATAATTTAGAGAAGATTATGGAAAATATGAAGAAAGAAAGTAAAAAACAAATTGAAGACTTAAAGGAAATTATTACTACTCACTCTAACCGAATAGCAGCTATAGAATAATCAGTAAATGAAATAGATCGCAGGCAAATGGAAAATGATAACCAGACAAACTTTTTACTAAAACAAAATAACCAGTTATTAGAAAAGGTGGAAGACCTAGAGTGTAGATCTAGATGAAACAACATTAGGATCTATGGAATTCCAGAGAAAATGGAAGGAAATAATATAATTCTCTTCCTAAATGATTGGCTTCCAAAAATACTAAACCTCCCTGAAGCTTTATCTTTTGGAATTGAGAAAGTTCCTATCTACACAAGACAAAGACTTAATACTAAGAGTTACATGGTCAGGAAATCCAATCCAAGTCGATTTAAAAAATATAAGATTTGACAATGAGAAAAAGTGTTTTGGTACCGATTTTTAAGAATAAGGGTGATGTGCAGAGCTGTAGTAACTACAGAGGGATTAAATTGATCAGTCACAGTATACGTTATGGGAAAGAGTAGTGGAAGCTAGGTTAAGAAGGGAGGTGATCATTAGTGATCAGCAGTATGGTTTCATGCCAGGAAAGAGCACTACAGATGTGATGTTTGCTATGAGAGTGTTGATGGAGATGTACAGAGAAGGTCAGAAGGAGTTGCATTGTGTCTTTGTGGATTTAGAGAAAGCATATGACAGGATGCCTAGAGAGGAGTTGTGGTATTGTATGAGGAAGTCGGGAGTGTCAGAGAAGTATGTAAGAGGGGTACAGGATATGTACGAGGGTAGTGTAACAGTGGTGCGGTCTGTGGTGGGAGTGACGGATGCATTTAAGGTGAAGGTGGGATTGCATCAAGGATCAACTCTGAGCCCTTTCTTATTTGCAATGGTGATTGACAGGTTGACAGACAAGATCAGACATGAGTCCCCGTGGACTATGATGTTTGCAGATGACATTGTGATCTGTAATGAGAGTAGGGAACAGGAGGAGGAGACCCTGGAGAGGTGGAGATATGCTCTAGAGAGAAGAGAAATGAAGGTCATCAGGACTAAGACAGAATATATGTGTATGAATGAGAGGGACAATAGAGGAATGGTGAGGATGCAGGGAGTAGAGATGGTGAAGTTTGATAAGTTTAAATACTTGGGATCAACAGTTCAGAGTAATGGTGAGTGTGGAAGAGAAGTGAAGAAGAGAGTACAGGCAGGATGGAGTGGGTGGAGAAGAGTGTCAGGAGTGATTTGTGACAGACGAATACCAGTAAGAGTGAAAGGGAGGTCTACAAGAGGGTAGTGAGACCAGCTATGTTATATGGGTTGGAGACAGTGGCATTGACAAAAAGGCAGGAGTCAGAGCTGGATGTGGCAGAGTTAAAGATGTTAAGATTTGCACTGGGTGTGACGAGGGTGGACAGGATTAGGAATAAGTATATTAGAGGGTCAGCCCAGGTTGGAAGGTTTGGAGACAAAGCCAGAGAGGCAAGATTATGTTGGTTTGCACATGTGCTGAGGAGGGATGCAGACTATATTGGGAAAAAGATAAGGATGAAGCTGCCAGGTAACAGGAAAAGAAGAAGGCCTAAGAGAAGGTTTATGAATGTGGTGAGAGAGGACATGCAGGTGTTTGGTGTGACAGAGCAAGATGCAGAGGACAGGAAGAAATGGAAACAGGTGATCTGCTGTGGCAACCCCTAATGGGAGCAGCTGAAAGAAGAAGAAGAAGAAGAAGACAGACAATGATTACTCTTCCACTGTGATCACAAAGAGAAAAGTGTATGTCCCACTTATTAAAGACTTAAAAAAGCCAACATTAAAGCCCAGATTGTGTTTCTGGCCAGAATCAAAATTACCTTTTTGGATGGTCAAAAAATATTCAATTCTCTTGAAGAAGCTTCAGCCTTCGTGAGGGAAAGCAACTTACTTGAGAAAGTAGAAGAAATGGACCTTTTCTGTCCAGTCTGAAAAGACAAGCTACTAATGGTAAAATAACTACAGCTGACAAATCTAGTAAGAAGCTTAAGGGGAAATAGTATTAAAACCATCACTCTCAAAATCTACTAACAAATAATACATCTGAAAACACAGGATACTAATGGAATCATAAGGTACAAACGTTCTACTTATTTATTAAATATATATCTACTTAAGCCTGCTTTCTTCTATATTACTTTTCTCTATTTCTCAATACTGCTCTCCTTCTTCTTTTCCTTCCTTTGTTTTTCATTCTTTTCCTTTTATTTTGCAGAATAATATATACAGTTGCTAAGTACTTCAATATAAACAAGCTTGTTTAAATATTAACTTAAAAATAAGCTGCAGTAATATAAACACCTTACAACAAACATTTATTATGCAGGCTATGCATTACATCAATGGTAGCATATCATTGCTACCCAGCACTTTTTGATTTTTTTCTTTTTTCTATCCATTCACACTGTTCTATTAATCTCACAAACATAGTCAGTAAATGACAATAGCCTTCAAATAACAGCTTTGCACAGTATACAAATGATACACACTACTTCCATTTAAACGTATTATATTAACACACTATACCTATCATCTAAAGTTATAATAAGATTTCTATACAAAGTATACATCTGTTGTGACCATACAAACATTCTACACAGACTTTTGGCTCAATAAATCAACATGAGATAGATAGCAGAAATGTTTTTATTTAATATGTAAATAGTGCTAATTTTATATTAAAAAAGTATGTTAAACTTGAGGAAGGTGGAAGGGGAAAGAGGGATTTAAAATGTGCAGATTTACTGTTCAAAAAGAAGTATTTTAAACATTTTACTGTATGATTTATGTAACTCTTTCTGCCTGTTTTTTTGCTATGCACAAGAGCCATACAACATTTTGAGCACAATTTACTTGTTTAAATTACCATCATGCTGCATTTTGCCGCCAGAAATTCAAAAAGCTTCAAAAGAACTCTTTCTCGAGCCTAGAATACTTCCTGCTTGTTTGTAAACTGATTACATCACTGTAACAGCACGAATAGATGTGCAACATGACCTTTGACCTCTCAGCACACTTCAATGATGTTATCTGAGGAGAATAAGGAAGTTAGTGTCACAGAATTGCCGAGAATAAAAGGACTATTAAGAAATGAAAGGATTTGCTTTATGTAAGTGCTAAATGCTACACATTGTTATATAAATGTTTTTCTTAATGGTAAATAATATTTTGACTTTGTTAAAATGCATATTCAGTGCTTTAGTCACTTGTAATAATGCAGATATTTAAACAAGCATTTAACTGACGTTTACAGATAGGTTTGTAGAAAGGCTTTTATGTATTCAGTTAATGAAAATATTTAACATACAGAAATATTTTTTTTTTATTTGTTTGTTTTTCTCCTTTTCTTTTTATGACAATTATCATGCTTTCTTCAGTTCAAATGACTTACCTATATCCCTAGTTTGATGAAAGTAAGATATGTATGCTTTTAAAATACCAAGGTTTTTATTTAACTACAATCTGTAAAAAAGTACCAGCTCTCAAAAATTTACAGAGAGAGTTACTTACTAGCTTCTAGATACCTGTTTTGTTTTCCAGCCTTAATAACTAGCCTTTTTGAAAATAGCTTATTATAAAATATATATGCACAGGTAATCATGAACTTTTGTATACATTTGTTGTTCATATGCATTGTTCTATCTAGGTATACATAGGCATGGCCCTATATGACTAGCACACAACCACCTTATAATATGCACCTAGATATGAGCACTCATTCCATTTTGTTGTAATCACCCTTCCACATGTATTGAGATATTTCTGTTGCTGACAGCAATTTTGTAACCTGTAACATTATGTTTGCTTAACAGTATATATGGGTCCGAGATATTCAGACCTACTTTACTTGTGTGTCTATAGCATTTGCTATTCAACTTTTGCATATTACTGGGTTGTTTGTGCCATTTATACACATACATGTTCTAGCTGTCCCTAGCGCAATATGTACAGAATGCCAGTATTAGTCATTTCTTCTCTTGTTCTTGCCAGGACTTGCAATACCTGTTCTCATTAATTCACAGAGAGAGTTACTTACTAGTTTTTGGATAGCTATTGTGTTCTCTAGTTTAATAGATGTACATTTATGCATTACTTAAAGAAGACAAGATGTTTACATTACAAAAAGATTATAGTCCCCCTAGTTATATTTTTTAGACAAAGTAGGCTTTCATTCCATATGGTTGCATGATTTGTTTCACACTCTCACATGAGATGCTCCGCTTGTAAAGTCTGTGTTTCCTGCTTGTGCTAGCATGATGTTGTGACTCCACAGACTGCTAATATACATAATTTTAGAGATTTATTCTACTCAACATCATACCACTTTTCTAATGAAAGAAAATAGTAACATCATATATATGCAGGCTATTAAGTCAAGTACATATTTAAGTGATTTGCCTAATTTTAATGTTTATTTGAAATTTTAATAGCTTTTACTTAAAATTGTTGATAGTTCCATGTTTTTTTTAAATCTATCTGAAATTTTTTTTAGCCTTATAAACAAACATAAGCTACCTAAAGGCATTACTATTCTCCTACTTCTGTGATAATGCACATATATCTTTTGTTTTACGATAACTCTCTGATTTGGTTGTGCAAAGAGAATTACTTCTAATATACATAATTACCACAAATAATCTATTAACTTTAATTTCCCACATTTTGATATTTTACTATTCAAATCAGTAATAATTTTAAGGAGTAGCCCTTTATATATTTTTTCTTTTTTCTCACTTATTACATTCTGTGTAGTTATTGTAATGGCAGTAGCACAGAATGGATGAAGATTACTGTTTTTAGGATAAACAAAGGTGGTTTAGATGAATTTCTCATCAAACCAGGATTTAAATATTCCATGTTTAGACTTGTAAATAGTTTTAAATGTTTTACAGTTATACTCAGTGTTCATGTTATGTTCATAACAGAATCTTTACTATCTAAGACAATCTACAGGAATGTTTTCTTATAAATGCATGTCCTTAAATGTAAATGGACTCAACAACCCTATAAAGAGAGGAAGCTTAACCAAATATTTGAAAACTAAGAAAGTAGATATTGCATTCTTGCAAGAAACTCATATAATAGAAGAAGATTTGAATAGGATGTCTTTCAATGGCTACTCTATACTTGCAGAATCTCATTTTTGGACCAAAAGAAGAGGCACCATGATACCGTGGAGGAAAACAATACCAGTACCTAAAATAATCGACACATACTCAGACAAAAATGGCATGTTCTGCTTAATTATTTTAGAAATAAATAAAAAACTAATCACATTAGCCAGCACTTACTGGATACCCGGTATCAGTGCTGCAACAATGAATAAATGTCTTAATTTACTTGCAATCAAATCTAAAGGAGAAATAATATATGCAGGTGATTTTAACTGTATTCTCTCCAGAAGTGACACTACTAAATGTGATAAGTTTAAGATATCTGTACATGCTAAAAGATTGAACAACTTCATCAATAATTCAAATATGAGAAATATTTATAAAAAAATACAACCCCAAATCCCTAAAATACACACATTACTCATACAGGTTCAGTACACAAACTACCATTGATAAGGTTTGGTTACAGATTATTTATTCTCAAAAATTCAGGAAGTTTTCATTAGCTCTTGTCCAATGTCCAACCACAACTGTATTTTCTTTAAAATCAACATGAAATCTAGTCATCTGGTATACTGGCAAAGAATACCAGCATACATTGTTAAACTAACCGGGTTTAAGAAATGGTTACTGAAAGAAATTAAAATATTTCTAGACATAAATGACAATGATAGTACTTCTAAAGTTATTGTCAGGGATATGCTGAAATCTTACATTTTTGGTAAAATCAAAACCTGGTACCTAAACAAACAAAAGGAATAGGACAGTACCCTATCAAAAATGCAATCAGAAAAATTGATGAACTAAAAAGAAATCTGAATAATAAAGACATAAACGCAAATACAGAACTAAAACAATTAAACCTTGATTGCATGGAAATTCTTAATCATAAATTGGCAATAAATTTAGAAAGAATCAAAATACAGTCTTACTCTGTTAACCCCAAAAAACTTGCATAGATTAGCTGTGAAATCAAAAAACTTAACCAATGCCAAACATCAAAGGGAAATTGTTGATGAAACTAAAAATAAAAGTAAAATTGTAACAGAATTAGAAGAAATTCTTGAGACTTTCAGAAACCATCATGAAATAATAAATAGCACAAATCCAAATATTAACAACAACATCCTAAAAGATAACTTCTTAAATAAGAACATAGGCAATAAATTATCAATAGAACAGAATACCAAACTTCTCAAACCAATAACATTAAGTGAACTAAAAAAAGGATTCAAAGTCTTAAGAATAATAAAGCTCCAGGATTAGATGGATTAATAGGA
This sequence comes from Protopterus annectens, assembly GCF_019279795.1. Taxonomy (NCBI): domain Eukaryota; kingdom Metazoa; phylum Chordata; order Ceratodontiformes; family Protopteridae; genus Protopterus; species Protopterus annectens. The sequence goes on along the minus strand of NC_056726.1, from coordinate 93,780,611 downwards.
GAAATGTATAAAGTACTCACAGGTGATATATTAAAGATACTTTTAGAAGCTTTTGAGGAATTTAGAAAAAAGACAAACCAATTCCCTTCCTGGAAATATGCTATGATTTCCCCTATACTAAAACATGACAAAGACCCAAAAATAGTAAATTCATATCATCCCATTTCACTATTAAATGTGGACTATAACATTTTTACATCAATACTAGCCAACAGATTAAATCAATGGATGCCTAACATAATAGGTGATGATTAAACAGGCTTCATTCTAAATAGAAGAGTACAAGACAGTGTTATCAGGCTCCTTTCCATAGTAGATCATGCTAACAGAAAAAAAGAACTATCAATTATTAGCCTAGACTTAAGGCTTTTGGTTCTATAAATTGGTCCTATTTATTTAGAGTATTAGAAGTATATAACTTCTCCCCTGATTTTATTGATATAATTAACAGACTATATGTTAACTCAATATCATACATCAAAATTGGTGATTTTTTATCAGGTCCACTCAACATCCTAAACGGTACTAAACAAGGCTGCCCACTCTCCTCCTTATTATTTGCCCTATCAGTAGAACCTCTAGCTAACTACATAAGAGTAAATTATAATATAAGGGGATTTTATGTTAGTCCAAATTACAATTCTAAAATACAACTTTTTGCGGACGATATCATGCTAACAATTGGAAATATAGAGTCTTCTACAGATCATATAACAAAATCCCTGCAAGTTGTTGAAGAGGTTTGAGGCTAAGCTTTAATCCCACCAAAGCAGAAGCATTATTAATAAATAAAAAAGTATACATTTTATTAAGAAAACACAACAATTTTAACTGGGCAAATGACACCATTAAATATTTAGGAATACACATAAAATCAAGCTGGAACAATACTTCAAAAACAAACTATAAATACCTATTATCCACAGTTAAGGAATTTTTAAAAAGATGGAATGAAATGTATTTCATGATAGAAGAAAGACTGTCATTAATAAAAATGATCATATTACCCAAAATTTTGTTCAATTTCCAAACTTTAATTGCCTTCCCATCCAAAACGTTAATGAATCAACTAATGTCTATATTAATAAATTTCCTATGGTTTCCTCAAAAGCCAAGAATCAGCCATACTTGGCATTACAGAAGCTGGAAAGATGAGGGAATAGCATTTCCAAATTTAGAACTTTATGCAGAGTCGACTATACTTAATGTGATGAGTCAAAGGTTAAACTCCAAATATATCTCTAACTGGAAAAATCTCCATGTAAGTATCTTGTTATCTGACACAGATACAACTATTGACAATAATATGTTCCCAGAAAAATAAAAAAAAAAATCTTCCTTGTTGTCAAAGACCATTTCTACAATACCAATAAGAATAAGAAAACTCTCTTTTCATTAACTATATATTAGATAATTTTAAAAAGATTAACAAAAAATCATATGATAAAAAACTTTATTTTTAATATTTCCCATAGCATACACGAAGACATGTCTTGACTTTTTCAACGCATGTAAAATAAAAGTAATGGAAGAAAATGATTTAGTTTTCTGGCACCAGTTTCTATGTAATAATAATAGCCACGGACCATGTTATCTTATGGCCAGATATAACATAAATCATAACAACTGGTCGAACCTGCAAATATTTAGAAAATATATGGTTAATGAATTTAAAATATGTCATATCACCAACACAACACCTATACCTAAAATACTTTCTATTCTTTGTGAAATAAACACTTTGCATGTTAATAATATTCTCTCGTTGTCAAGTATATATAAATCTTTAAGAACCAATATGCAAATCCCAGAGGACTCCTTATGGAATTTCACAGAAAGAATAAACAAATCCATTTTTTCAGATAGTGATAAAGAATTAGTACTTCAATCAATTAACAACACAACGTCATCCCCTTCTTGGAAAATCCTCACTTGGAAATAGATCCATAGGAGCTTTATTACCCCAAATAAGATGGACTTGATATAAAAAAAATCTTAATAAATGAAGGAGATATGAAGAAATACTTTGCACATATTGGATACACATGTTTCTTACATGTAAAATAGTAACTCCATTCTGGATAGAGTTCAGAAATTTCATAAAAGCCTTGTGGTCGGACAACTGTAAAGTATCTGACTCATTATTACTGTTCAATGCACCGATACCAACACATATCCCCAAAATACAGGTGCACCTTCTTTGGTCCTTGCTTGCAATTGCAAGAAAATCATTATTTCAAATTGGAAGTGTAAAAAATCCTACCATTTACAGATGTTTTACTATTAGTTAAACTTGTATGCAATAGGGAGTTGCAAACTATTTCAGAAAGAACTACTGAGATAACACATAAGAAATTAATTTGATTAAAGCTTGAAAAATTACTAGATAAAATGTAATCACAACAATGATATTATATCTGTTATGGACATTGTAAATAGTTATTGTTTCATGTTATGATTTTTTAAGACATATATTGTGTATATTTATATATCATATTTATTGTATTATTTTATTTCATGAAAATTAATAAAAAAATATTAAAAAAAAAAAGAACCTGTAGAATTCCTATAACATCTAATGAAATGCTTATTTTTTTCTGGAGGTTTCAGTAAAGGAATTGACAAGTGAGGGACAGGGGTCTCTTAATTTATGTATACAGTTAAAAGGACTGTATGAGTATGACACTTTTCAGATATTTGCCAAAAGTTTAGAAGATCTCTGATCCCATTCAGAATAAGCCACCAGCATTCAATTATAGACAAAGATCATGTTTATTAGACACAAGGTCTACTCAAGTGACTTTTGACAACATGGTGGCTTATTCCATTTGGTGCCTGGATCTTCAGGAATTAAGTACATTTCTATCCTCAGCAGCATTGTTCTTCTCATCTCAGTAGCCATATTATTGTTGGTTTGAATATTTTAATGAATTTTAGAGAATGGGTGACCTGTACATCACAACCCTGATTGGAGAATGAACATTCTCCAGTAGGGAGTTAATGGACTGGTAATTCCCACTGAAAAACAAGTCAGCCACTTCATGACAGCATAATGAGGTGCCAAGAAAATTAGAAAAAAACCCCTTCTAAAACAACTGCCATTTTTATGCTCACTAAATGCAACTTTGTGTGCGTGTGTGTGTGTGTGTGTGTGTGTGTGTGTGTGTGTGTGTCTGAGCGAGTGATTTTTCTGTGCATCTGTGCATCTGTAGGTGAGTGACAGAGTGAGACAGAAATATAGAGTTGGAAGCAAATGTCCACAGTCTCCCAGCAGAAGGGCCCCATTGCCTATACATCTTGGAGGTGGGTTTTCAGCCCAACATAACACTGTCTGGTTGTAGCCTTTTATTAGCATGAGCACAGGACTATGAACTAATAAGTGGAGCAAGGAGAGAAAATTGTGGGTCCCTACATGATGAAGATCATTCAGAGGGTTGCAGAGTTAGACCCTTTAAATATCTTCATAGCTAAGATGTCAGCAAGGAGACAAGCAAACCTCATGGCTGATTGAATGATGACACCCCTCTGGAAGGCTCTTGCCCATATGGTTGTAGGGACTCCCACCATAGAAGAATAAATAGGCTTGAGTCCAACTAGGGATGCTTGATGTCAGCAGGTCAAATGGCAGACAAGAGCTTAGAAAAAAATCACTACACTCTACTATGCGCCATCTCTAGGCACCTTTCAGCTACTCTGTTATCAAGCAGCCTACATAGTTTATTTAATGCTAATATATCTTTGATTAGTTACCATCCAATGTGAGGTAATGTCCTATAAAAAGTAACACTACACCCTTTGCTTTCAAATTGCTGTCAGTATTCTTCAGCATGCCATATTGTAATTGTGTAGGTATCATGGTATCCATAATGTTTTCATGGTAACCAGTTACAAAAACTTACTCAAGATGCCTTCTCTTCCACAGAACAATGGATGCTATGTAATCATCTAGCTCTCAATGCTTCCAGAACCAAATTAATGTTATTTACTCCTTCCAAAGTCATCCCTCCCGACATGGGTACCTTCTCAATTACTACTCTACACAACTCACCTCTTGAAATAGTATCAGAAACCAAGCTTCTTGGGGTCCAAATCGATAACCAACTGAAATTTAACTCCCCCCTGCAAATTAACATCAAAAAAACACACCAGAAACTTGGCATGCTTTATAGACAGAACACCTACCTCACATCTGCCACTAAAATCACTCTTTCTACCTCCTTCCTAATACCATCCCTTCTATATGGTGCCCCACTACTAACTAATCTTCAGTCCTGTTTAAAACAACAACTTACCTCCTGTTACAACAAAATTGCAAAATTCGCCACCAGCCAAAAATCCTCCACCCACCACTGCATCTCCCTCCATAAGCTAAAATGGCTAGAACTTCCCAATCAATTAACTTATACTCAACTAACTCTAGCCCATAAGCTTATTCTCAACCCTACCCTCTGTCCCTCTCTTTCTTCTGCCTTTAAAATGCACCTACCTAACAGAGTTCTAAGGTCAAATAATCAAAATCTACTCAAAGTACACAGACCGACTCATCCCCCAGGCAAAAACCTTCTTTCCTTCAGCCTTGCTCGCCTCTGGAACTCCCTATCTCCACTCATCCGCACCACCTCTAACCACTCTGCCTTCAAAAAGTCTCTTCACTTTCATCTAGCTTCTCAGTGGGAATGCTCTTGTTCCCACCCCACATAACTAACTCTACTTATTTCACCCTCAATACCACATTCTACTTCTATACCTATGACATTTATTCTCTAATCAGTATTATGTTACATTTATTTAATTCTAGTACATTTCTTCCTATTGTTTTAACTGTTATGACTGCTATTCTAATTGATGAGTTCTACATTTGTTTGTTTACACAATATTAATAACTCTCTGTACTAATATTGTAACTGTTAAATGTTGAAAATACCTTCTGTTATGGAGCTTTTCTCCCCAGGACTCCATTGAAAACGGGTTCTTTATGGCCCAATGGACTATCCTGGTAAACCAACGGCAATAAATAAATAAATAAATAAATAAATAAATAAATAACGTGCACATCCAAGATTTCATTTAAACTGATAATCGCAGCATGTACCTGTCCACATTTTCTTGCTCCTCCTATGCACGCAGATTTCATCTTTCTTTGTATGCTTTTCTAATGCCTGGCTTGAATGCGTTACTGAATAGAAAACACATGTGCTATGCTGCGTACCACTGTGCAAAATGTGCCAAGCAGAACAGAGTTAGTATAAAATGAAAATGATACTTGACAAACCTTCCTTCACCTCAAACAGCAGAATTCCATCTTTTATAATGTTTGATTTCTTGTACTGATGCTCGCCAGCTCTTCTGAGCCTGCTGCTTGCATACTATCTGAATGTCTAGTCCATGGGGCTTGTTTTCTATCCAAAACCCTCTACATTTTCCTAGATGTATTTTTTGTTAGCAACAGACTCCTAATTTATTTGCAATGCACCTGTTAATAGCAAAGGTTTCTACACATTTCATCCATGATCATTCTGTGCCTTTATTTAATGTGTTCTGGCTAGACATGTACTATACCAAGGACGGTTGCAGTGATAAAATGCCATTGTGTTTGTATGGTTAAAGACAAACAGAAACTATGTTCATGTCCTAATGTTTAGAAGCTCATTTAGAGCATCATACTTTCGCAAATTTAGTACATCATTTGTAATACTTCATGTAACTCAGCTCTGTTTGTACATCCACAGGGAATGAGATAGGCTGCCCTTATGTAGCTAGGAGAGTACCTTTAAAACCATACTGAATGACTGGATGGGTGATCAGATATTAAATGTTAGTCTCTTACCTGCAATAGGTAATGTGGCTGAGCGGATGAATGTTTCCCTGGGCGTAAGCTTATTAAGAACACAATAACCTACAAGATCTAAAATATATGCATCTTGATTTGCAATAATAACACTTTTGATGGTGCTGTTTACAAAAAATAACTGAACCATTTGTGGTTTAGAGTCATGACCCTTAACAAATTTGCTACACCTATGTTGTATTTTCTGTATAAGTTTTTTAGATAAACACTCCGCATGGCATTGTCTTACCATTACCAACCAAGATTCAGCATCATAATAGATAAAGGTCATTAAGTACAGTCTGTTTTGATTAGGCAAGACTTCTGTCAAAGAAAAATGTGTACATATTCTGTAGATAGACAGGAGTATTCCATTAAAGGTATCATTACTTTTATTGGGCTGGTAGGTGTATAAACACTTAGTAGAGATGATGACATACAATGCAAATTATTGATGGCATATCATATTCTTCTATGACAGAAGACTACAATAGTCAGGAATTACTGTTAAAGATGGTAGGGGAGTGAAGTGAAAGAGAGATGGTGACAGCTGGCACCACACCCTAACCCCATGTAAAAAGGGGAAAAACAGGGGGTGCTGAAGATGATCATATCCTGCTTGTAGCAATCAGCTAATGAATCTTTGCATTTAAAACATTTATGAAATGTATGAATGTATGCATGTATGCATGGGTTTATTTTCTGTTTGCTAAATGAGTAAGCAGCCTGTCTGACGATCTTTTGTTGTCATTACCCAGGTTCAGATAAAGACCAATACAGTACAGAGAATACTGCAGTATAAAGAAACAAAATGTTACACAGAGAACAGGCTTCTAGCAAAATACAATAATTTGCATTAGTAATAACAGAATAAAACAGTTAAGTTATACTAACTTTCCTATACACATTTACAGTTTGCACATTATTTTAATATACATAGTTATGGTATGCACATTAAAATTGGGAGAAGGTCAAAGAATTGTTTTAGATGAGGTTCAATAGTGTGTATGTATGTGTGTGTGTGTGTGTGTGTGTGTGTGTGTGTGTGTGTGTGTGTGTGTGTGTGTGTAGTACACCCATTCTACAGAACTGAATTTACTTATATATCAAGGGAAATAATGTTCGTTTTAGTATGGGATCTGGTAATTTAATCTTTTGAATTAGTTAACCAAGTAAAACTTCTAGGCACAACTCCTTATTTTCATGGGTACTCCTCAGCACTGTTTGGTTAACTGACTTCCTCAAAACTCAGAACTACATATAGCAATTTATAATCTTAATCTTTTGCAATAAACTGCTAGGTATTAAGTTCAAGTTGCCTGATAATTAGCATTCTAGAGAAAAGGTACCATACATATCCAATGACCTTGTTGGTAGTCTAGGAAGTAGAAATAGTAATAATGTAATTTCATGGCTGGTAATAAAACAGTACACATCTAAAGGAACATGTTGAGGCTGAGCACTGAACATTTTCATGTCATTTCCTTTTTTAGTTGCCTAAAATGCATAGGATGTGTTCATGGACAGATGGGCAAGAAACATTTACTGTATACAACATCTGAACATGGCACTTGTTAAAGTATGTCTCAGTGCATGAAAAGCCATTTGGGACAGTAATGAAATGATGAGTGAGACTAATGAAATTAAGTGACAATTTGTCAAAATTCAAGGCTCCCCATAACTCTGAGACCACAGCAAACTATGCAGAATTATTCACAAGAGCTTTTATACAAACATGTGGATGTCTGCAAAGATCCTGCCACACCTACCAGACGTAAATGCCAAAACCACGAGGCAACCAGGTTTTAAGAGAGGAAGATGAAGGAGTTTTGGAATTGACCCAGAATGGCCAATAAAAAACATGAGGAGAAAATGCTGAGAGAAGGAACAAGCCACTTTTGAGACTAAGTATTTTTCCTCTGTTTATTTGCTAAGTTTTTCTGCATAGCCGCCTATTTTGAGCATTTTCTGGCTTGTTAAACTTGATTTCTGCATTAGTAACTGTATTTAGAGCACAACCTAGAGCTGTTTACTAAATTTCCTGTTTGCACTTATTTTTAAAATCGTTTTTTTCTCAAAACTTGCATTTTATCTGTCTTTGGCCTAGCACTCTTGTGTGGGGTCATTTACTGCACTGTTATAACTTGCTGATACTTGTTAACCTCTGCTATCTCTGAAAAAAAACAAAAAAAAATCTTGCTTTTTTCCCACTTTTCTGAGATTTAAAAAAAGTTCAGTTACAGGCTTGCTGTTCTTGAACTGTTTGTAAGTTTCTGTGAGGCCATTTTTTGCTTGGACTAAAGGAAAGTCTCTCTGTTGATCAGTGGCAGTGAAAAACATTGAGCAGCCTGCCTGCCCCTGTGGGAGTGGTTACTGACTTGAAACTGTAGTTTTATTGGCCATTTTGGGTCAATTCCAAAACTCCTTCATCTTCCTCTCTTAAAACCCTCTTTTGCGCATTTTTGCGCGTTTTTGAGCATAGCGCAACAACGGGCAGCGCTGCCTAATTGGGTTTAAACTATTCCTGGCTCCACAAAGTCTGCTCTTCACTTTTTCCCTTAGAACTGCTCTATCTCTCAATTTAAACACCATATTCTCATTCTAAGGTCCTTCACTGGTCCAATTAAGTAATCCTACAAGTTAGCACTATTAAACCATAAGCACTACTTACTCTTATACTCTCTATGATTACCCTGTCCTCTACTGGTCCATCATAAATTCAGTTTCCCTATTACTCTAACATGTCCAAAGGTCAGTCAATGGTTTCCTCTCCAGTCCAGCTGGTGAATCCGGGAATTTTGAGGCAATATTACAACTGTCTCATGTACACGGACAACCCTCTCCTCCTCCAAACAGGTTCAAATATATGTGAGAGGTGCAACTATTTAGCCAAACTGGAGGCTGAGCTCTCTCATCTCAAAACTGGTGTAACCAGTCAGGAGGAGAAGGTAACTTCACACAACACAATTCCAGTATCACATAGTCCCACCACATCAGTGAACCAAACACATAAATACACAAAAACATACTCGGAGGCTCTAAATAAAAATCTACCTAAGCAACAGAGACCTCCAAAGCAGACATCCAAGCAAATGCTACCTCAAAACAAAACACACACAGCGCATAACCCACAAAGTCAGTGTGCCAAGCAGCCACAGCCCTTAAGGCTGAATAACACACCTGATACTCTTGTTATAGGTGACTCTATTGTCAGACACACTGACGTCCCGCTCACCAGGCTGAATAAAGAGAAGGTCACAGTGAGCTGCCTGTCGGGTGCTAGGATCCGACACATAACACAAGCACTCAGGTCACTCCAAAGCAAATACAAATATGACTCAGTCATTGTACATGCTGGTGTGGATGACCTGAGACGTACCTCCCTGGACTACATGAAAAGAGACATAGAGGAGCTCTCTGATCATGTAGCCCAGGCTGGTATGACCCTGACCTTGAGCAGCATCTTACCCTCACCTAGAATGATGCCACAGTACAAAGACAAAATGATCGATTTTAACAATTGGCTAAAATTTTGGTGTCATTCAAAGGGGATCCAGTGTCTGTCAGCCTGGGATGACATGCTCGACAAGCCACGTTGCTTCACTAGGGACGGCTTGCACCTGTCACCACTGGGCTTTCAGATATTGGCAAAGGCTCTTGCCACCCCCATAGTGCCTTTTTAGGCAAGGCTCAAAAGTCAAACCCACCCCCATAGACAGCACAAGGAACAAGAAACTAAGGGTAATGCTGCTAAACGCCAAAAGTCTTAACCTCAAGATGCACGCACTCGAAGCTCTCCTCAGTATGGAGAACATCGATATCTGTGCAGTGACAGAAACCTTTTTCAAGGCTCCAGAGAGCACCCCAGCACTACCAGGCTATACCTCATATCATGCTTTTCGGCCCCAAAACCAGGATCGAACCACAAAAGGAGGGGGAGTTTCCATATTTATCAAGGATATCCACACCTCCAGGTTAGTGGCATTGCACAAAGTATCGGAGACCATCCATGTGCAACCAACAGTGGGCAAGACTGCTTTTCAGTTTATAGCATCCTACAGACCACCCTTTCAAAGTCAGGAATCCCATTCGGCTTTCCTGAAAACATTGGAGAACATGAAGATCTCTCCGAACACCATTATATTGGGTGACTTCAACTACCTAAACATTGACTGGAAGCACTACTCAAGCCCCAGCACCTTAGCCCAAAGATTCCAGGAAATTATAAACTCAAATGCTATGGAACGACTAGTCACCACTCCCACAAGAGGGGACAACATACTAGACCTGATCATTACCAACATGGGGACTCTATGCTCCACACCAGAAGTATATCCCTCATTGGTAAGATCAGACCATAAATTAATTTCACTGGATGTCCACATCCCGACCCCACCCCCAGCCCAGAAAACCACGGTGAAAAACTTCTCAAAAGAGAACTTCTCACTTCTCAAAACTGAAGTGGAATCCTTCAAGGCCCCAGGGCCAGTGGAAACTACAGCCCAAACTGCAGAATCCTATATAAATGCATTCTACGGACATCTCCAGGAATGCATGGATCATGCTATCCCAAACAAAACCAAGACCCAATCATCCAAAGGCAGGCGTCCAGTCTGGTGGACCCCTGCCATAAATAAACTGTACAACAGAAGGAGGAAGCTACTACATGATAGAGCAAAATCCCTAATAGGGAAGGCATCTCTGATCAGTACTAGCAAAAAATTACGATCCCTCATAAAATCCTCCAAGGCCAGCTTCGAGAGAAAAAATGCACAGGACACTAAAGACAATCATAAGGCTTTTTTCAGTTATGTTAGAAACCTCGGATGCAACTCCCAGACTTGTTCTGAGTTGATTCTAAACGACAAAAATACACTGAACCCACAGACATCGCCAATATCCTGGCAGACAGGTTCAGTGCAAACTTCTCCACCCCCTCCCCCCCAAAAGAGCAAGTATCTATCCCGGCAGAGGGCTGCCTCCCAAACATTTCAGATGCTCAGGTGAAGGCTGCCCTCTCCAAAGCAAAAAACACTGCTTCCATGGGACCAGATGGCATCCCATATTACGTCCTACATGAACTACAAGAGGAACTAATCCCTCAAATAAAACAGCTATACAATCTCAGCCTCACTACAGGATATATGCCCACAGAATGGTGTACAGCAACAGTGGTCCCACTCCACAAAGGTGGAGCCTCTACGGACCCTGGAAACTATCACCCCATAAGCCTGACAAGCTTAGTCTGCAAGGCTATGGCGAGGATCATCATGGAGCTCATAAACAAAGTCATTGGGGACCTACAGACACTAGATCCTACCCAGTTCGGCTTTGTCAAGGGCAGATCCTGCCTTTTGAACCTGGTTGACTTCTTTGAAACAGTCACCAAAGCCATAGATGAAGGGAAGGTAGTCCACACAGCCTATCTGGACCTTGCAAAGGCATTTGACACAATACCCCACTTGGGCATCATAGATAAGCTATCCAGCTTAAATATAAACCCCTATGTCACAAGATGGGTCGCAAACTGGCTCAAAGACAGAACCCACAGAGTGAGAGTTGCTGGAGCCATGTCAGACTCGAAACCGGTCACAAGTGGCATCCCACAGGGTTCTGTCCTGGGACCACTCTTGTTTGGTATATACTTTTCTGAGGTACAGGCAAACGTGGGAGGACTATGGCTCACCAAGTTCGCAGACGACTGCAAACTGGGTGCCATAATCAACTCTCCAGCTGACACAAACATCCTTCAAAAAGGTCTCACAGAGACAGATAACTGGTGCCAGTGCCATGGTTTAAAGCTAAATGCTAAAAAATGTATAGTCATACCCTGTGGCAAAAACAATGTGCCCACAAATTACCACATAGGCGGAAACCCATTAAGTACAGAGAAAGTTATTAGGGACCTGGGGACCCAAGTTGATAGCAATCTCTCCTTTGAAAACCACATTGCCAAAGTGGTTAGAAAGACCTTCTACATAGCCCACCTCATCACGAAGGGTTTCACATCTAGATCAAGAGAGGTAATCGTGCCCCTTTATTCATCCCTCATCAGGCCCATCATAGAATACATTGCCTCTTTTGGGATGTACCTTACCCGACATCTGCAGCAATTAGAAAGACCCCAAAAGTATCTCACCAAGAGGATCAAGGGTCTCAAACAGATGCCATATACTGCTCGGTTAAAAAAACTCCAGCTCTACTCAGTTGCATACCGCCTACTTCGAGGCGATCTATGCCTGACATACAAAGCTATGTCAAATCCAGAATTAATGGACATGCTCCACCTCAGTAAATCTAAATCCCTTAGAGCCACATGCTCGAGGGACTTGAACCTCAGCACAGAAATAAATAGAACTTGCTGGAGGGACAGGTTCATAACCCAGAGGCTCCCTTCACTCTGGAATAGAATTCCAGTTCATGTGAGGCAGAGCATCTCACTGAATCTCTTCAAGAAGAATCTCGATAAGTGGATGGGGGATCGTAGGTTTGTCCCAGGGATTACTCCCGTGTCACTATTAGACAGAGGCACAGTAAACTAAACCTTAAAAAGGGCACAGTATACTCAAATCAAGGGGTGGCATAAGCCATACAGAATCGGGCTAGGCTTATAATTGCCCCAGGGCAGATAGCCTAGTATGAACCTATGAACCTATAAACACAAAACAAACACTAAAAACAAACCCCAGTGGTGGAATCCTCACCTAATCAGGATATATAATAAAAGAAAATCATGGCCAAAATCAGTAGGAGCAACCCCCTTGAAAAACAAGTCCTGCCTTACACAAATAAACAAGAACCTGAGGTGCCTAATTAATTCCAGCTAGGCCAACTATGAGGTCAGGATAGCCTTGCAGGCTAAAGATGATTACAAGGCCTTCTTCAGTAATGTCTGAAACCTTAAAAGTAACACACAGCAGTCACCTTCACCAGTCAAGGTGACATAGCAAATCTACTGGCTGATAAATTCAGATCAGACTTCACTTCCCACTCTCCTCCAACATACTACTCTGACTATTAACAGGGACTAGGTGCTGGCAGCATTCGCTTAAACCAAGAACTCCACCTCCATAGGTCCTGACAACATCCCTGGTTGCCTCCTGAACAGTCTAAAACATGATGTATCAGGACCAGTTGAGGCATTCTTAAACTACAGCCTTGAAACAGGCTATGTTGCAAGTGAATGGAGGATCACAACAGTCATTCCCCTACACAAGGGTGGACCATCAACTTATACAGGGAATTGCAGTCCAATCGGTATAGCAAGACTGCTATGCAAAACCTTGGAATAAATTATCATGGAAATGATAAACAAGGGCATTGGCAATCTACAAACACTGGACTCATCCCAGTTTAGCTTTGGTAAGGGAAGGTCATGTCTAGTTAACCTGGTAGACTTTGTTCAGAGAGTCATCAAGAAAATGGATGAGGGTAAAAACAGTGCATATGATGTAATACTTCAGGCATTGTTAACCAGCTGTCTGAGCTAGGCATAAAATCCTACATAATTGCTGGCTGGGAAACAGACAGGATACAAAAAGTCAGGATCACTGAGATACCTCCACCAATAGACTGGTGACCAGCAGAGTACCCCAGACCTCCGAGCTAAGCTTACTCTTGTTTGGCATCTACTTCTTGGAAGTTAGGGTCTCTGGCTCATCAAGTTCACAGATGACTATAAATTAACAGCTATTATAGATTATTCCCCCTATGCCATCAATATCTTGTGAGAGGGTTTAAAACAGACAAATGACTGGTGTCAAAGCCATGGCCTAAAACACAATGCCAAAAATGCATTATAATGCCATTTTGGAAACTGTCAACCCAAGTTATTTCATTGCTAAAACATCCCTAAGAACTGACCCAGTAGTAAGGCATCTGGGAACATATGTAGACAGCAATCTGTCCTTTGACCAACATATAGCTAAGATGGTAAGAAAATCATTCTATGTCGCCCAACATATAGGTAAGGGTATGGCATCTGGGTCCAAGAATGTTATAGTGCCACTCTACCTGGCCCTTATCAAACCTATCATTGAGTAAAAATACCCCTTTGACATGTGTCTAACCAGACACTTCCAACAGTTGGAAAGCCCACAAAGGTTTCTCACCAGCAGAATTCAGGGCATGAATACCCTATCCTACACTGATCACCTAAAGGCTGTGCCTCTGTATTCAGTCTCTTACAGGCCGCTGAGAGGGGATCTTGGCCTGGCTTGCAGGGTTTCCCCAGAGCAAGCATTAATGAATCTGTTGCACATGTGGAAAACAAACAGCATCTGAAACACTAGATCCAGCAATTTGAACTTCACTTGTGACATAAGCAGAACATGTTGAAGATACAGATATGTATTCCAAAGGATCCCTGCATTATGGAATAGGCCACATATCCATGTAAAACAGAGCTCATCCCTGACTCTATTCAAATGAAACATCAATAATTGGATGGGAAATCATAAATTTATCTGCGGTCTGGCCCCCATGTCTGTTAAGGTCAGACAGCCTCAATAAAAAGAGTATTATCCTAACAACCACACTGCAAATCCTTAGTTACCACCCTACTAAAGTGCTCCCCCCCAAACAGATGCCCATGATACTTGGGACCTAAATGGTTTGGGGTGTGTGGCTAGACTTGTAAGGACCACAGTGGTAGTTAGCCTAGAAACAGCCTATGAAACATACACTAGCTGGACTTGACACTGCATGTATCAGAATTCTGAATATATAACATTTATGTTTAGACTGCAACATGTAATAATGCTATTAAAGATTAAAAGTACATTTCACTTGGTAAAATCATATGATGATCAGTGTTATGAAAATGGTAAGTTATTTTCCATTTCTGGACAAAAGCAGTAATATGAGGACTAAACAACTTTGAGATAAATAAGCAGTTTTAGACAATTCATCAGGTAGAAAGAAAATGTTTTTAAACAGATAAAGTGGAACACGAACAATTGAAAAAGAATGGAGAAATTGAAGAAAGAGACAGAACATTAGTTGCTTAACACTAAATGTTATATAGTTAAAGATGACTAAAATGGAGTGTGACAAAAAGGAAAAAAAAACAGAGACAGGAGATGGATGGATTGTGTGAAAGAAGATCTGTGACAGTCAGGCTTGAGGAAAAGGGGTGTTGAAGGTCTGCTGAAAAGGAAATTGAGATTTTTATCAGTTCAGTTCGCTCATTGGAAACAGCTTGAAAGTCTTCAGCTAAACAATTCAAAAGCTCTGCACAGGAAAAACACTCACTTTTTTCTAATTTTCTGCATACCAGTTATATATGTGTCAAAAAGATGAAAGTGTTTTAACTATCTGAAGTACTGAGCGATGACAGTAGTTTACTTTATTGACTTGAACTAATAGTGGTTTTGAAGAATGCATAAACAGTTTATTTGCATCAGTCCACTGGGTACATGCAGTTTGTGTGATTAATACACAGCTGCAAAGGTAAATAACTTGCATGCATGTTTTTCCATCTGTGCTCTACCTCGTTTCAAGGTATCATCCTGACTTGTTTTAAGGTATCATCCTGATTAACAACCTTGGAATTTGTGATGTGTTTTCTTGTGTAGTGGCTAATGGGGGGAACTACTAAAAGCGCCTTTCAAACAGCAGGATGTTCAAGATGGATGACCAAGGAGAGCACAATTTCATTAATTATGCATATATGAAATGGAACACAAAAAAGATACACAGATTGCTGAGGTTTTTGCAGTAGATAACCAGCATGGAATAGTAATAAACTAAAAAGTGCTGCGTTAGGTTAACTTTCAGGTTGGCAATACAGTATGAGATAATTTTGGTATTAATGTACTTATAGTACATTTAGCAATCAGTATTTGCTCAACTTTAAAACTATGGGAGTTGTGTTTATATGTCAAGAACCTTTGTGTTTAGCTGTTCTAGTTCTACTATACAGAACTACAAATTTCCAGACTGATTAGCTAATTTTGATTTTAGTTGTATTTAGCAACCTTGACTTCCTGAGTTTCAGCTAAAGCTGTTACAGTAATTACTTTGGCCAACATTTTTAGACTTCAGATCAAAACCAATACTGCTATATAAATATTTTCATAAAGGACAGTTCTTTGATTTCCTTTTATTTTGTTTTGCAAAAAATATTTGTTAGTTGTTTGCATGGGTAATGTACAATTCATCCCCGCTGTTACTAAAGTTACCAACTTCAGTGTCATAACAGAAGACAGTAAACTGGAAAACTCATCTTAAAAACATTGCATTTTAAGTAGCAAACCAATAATGAAGCATTTTAATCATGGATTTTTCTAAACTACGCACAAGTATGTCTCAAATTTCCATCTGTGGCTGAGGTTCAGTGATGATCTAATGAGTATTCTGCTTGTCTTATTGATTTATTTCATTTATTCATTTGTTTGTTTATTTGCCTGCTTGCTTGTTTGCTTTACTTACATACTTACTTATTTTTACTACTTTACTTACTGAAGCTTTTGTATGGCCAGCACTTAACTATTTTTGAACCCACATATCTAAAAGGTTTTACTTGGCGTCACACAACAAGGTGTAAAATAAGCAAACATTTATGTCAGTGAAGTTGACTGGCTTATGTCGTCTTCATGTTTTTATTTTCTTGTATGTCTTGTCTCACCTACACCACAGACTATCAGCATTTAAAGTTTAAACATTTTAAGAGATGACTGTCTTTCATGAGGTGAAGCACCACGGCAATTAAAAAACATCTTCCCACATTTTGCAGCATAACAAGATATATAATTCATAGATTTAATGATAAGAGAAAAAAATTTCCATTTATTTTCACTGCTTTTGAGACAAGCCCTGGTTGATCATCAAATATCAGTCCTTGTGTATGAGATGGATGCATTTCCCACTTTTGTAAGAGCTGCTGTTCACTGCTGTTATGATAATTAGGAAGCTGTGAGTGCCATTTAAATCAAATGGTCTGAAAACACTTATACTGCACTACATACTGTGAATAAGGCAAATAAGGGGGAGGTAAAAATGCAAAAAATGATCTCATTTTTATTCACAAGACTCCCAGTTAGTGTAGCTAACATGTGTATAAGGACCCAATGACATGAGTACAGTCAGTGTTCAGACTTAAAGCGGGGTTCCACTGAGAGAGGGTATACATCAGTGATCCTCTATGAGCTCATTGTTGTTCATACTGGTGATGGATTACATTAGCAAACATGTCAGAGGTAACAGATCAGCAAAGCTGCTCTATGCAGGTGATGTGGCACTGCAAGCGAACTATGAACAGGGCTATGAACAGGAACTCCATCAAGTTAAAGGAGACTAAAATGCAAAACTGAAGGTACGTGGGATAAACCTGAGTTCAGACAAGACAGCTGTCTGATCAGCCAATGAGAAAATTGGAAGCTGAAAACTGAGACAGAGAGAGAAATTGCTGGGACAAATTAGCAGATTCAAGGATGTGGGAGGGGTGGTTGAACAAAAGGGAAGTCTGAATGAGGAGGTCAAACTTAGACTCACAGGAGCTGCAGACAACTTACACAGAGTGTTAGAGTAGTGTATGACAAAAGAATGCCAATGAAGCTGAAAAGTAAGATGTACAAAACAGTGGTATGGCCAGTACTACTGTATGGTAAGAAACCTGAGCAATAAAAACAGGGCAGTTGTGGGAGCTAGATGTGATGGAGCTGAAATTCTGAGATGGGTGATAGGATGCATACTGTGGGACAGAAGTAGAATTGAAGACATCAGAGCAAAAGGCAAAGTAGCCCTAATAACATAGACAGGGTAAACAAGCAGATTACTGCTGCTTGTTCACATGTGCGTGAGAACAGAAGACCATTTGATGAAGAAGATTTGGGTCATACAGGAAGTAGGCAAGAGGCAAGGGCATTCAGCCAAGAGATGGATAGATTACATGACAAAAAGAAGGTCTGTGATAGTCAGACATGGCTGCTGAAGAAGATAAGACAATGGCATTAAATCAACAGAGGTGGCAACAGTTGACATGACACAGACCCCATGTAGAAAATGGGGGTTGATGATGATATGAATATATACATACAAACATACATATATGTGTGTGTGTGTATATATATATATATATATATATATATATATATATATATATATATACATACACACACACACACACACACATATATATATATATATATATATATATATATATATATACACACACACACACACACATATGTGTGTGTATGCATACACACACACACACATTCACACACACACGCACACACACACACACACACACACACACACACACACACACACACACACACACACACACACACACACACACGTATGGCACAAGGTACCAGATGGGCCAGCTACAGTTCTGAGTATTTACAGAATTACATAGTTAACAGCAAGGTAGATGTAGAGTTCTGCAAAATTAAACCCTGGTCTGATTTTTTTTAAACATTCATACAACAATTGTTTGTTTGATCTTTTATGCATGTGGCTTGCTGCTTAGACATTCTGTTACTTTGACATTGTCTAGAACAAGAATTTTGCATCTGTAATAACTCCATTGTTGGGAAACCCACACCTTTCAAAGTCTCATATCATTGATGGATTGAACAGTTTTATTGTCAGGAGCAGGAACCAAACCTCATTTTTCATAATATAATTCCATTTTGCATATCTACAGCTTTAATGTGGTGAATCAATTTTCCATACTCATAGAACTTACTTATAATTTTCCAGAAATCTGACTCTGAATTCCATGATCTTTCATTATTTCTATCAATGAGTCCTGAAATATCCTCCTTTAAAACAGACGTATCTTCTCAATGAATTCCAAACTGTCCCAAAGCGGTATCTGGTTAAGTGACTTGATCAAGGTCACACAGTAGGTAAATGAAAGTGGAAAGATTCAAACTCTGCACTCTTGACACATAAAGCAGCTCATTAACAAGCTACTATGACAACAGATGAAAACATTTAGCATAATAATCCATCAAAATATTTGACAATAAAATGGAGAAGCAAGAAACAATCCGGTCTGTCAGACAGTGAAGAACATTAAGGCTATGAACTGTGGATGAGCTAAAACTGTAGTTCAGAGTTTGATTCGCTTGGCTTGAATTTGCCTGCTAATTGACTTCATCAGATAGTGCTCTGGAGCAATTGGGAAACTGAATGATGCCTTTAATGATTTCTGGGCTGCAGGTCTAGTAAGTACATATGAATTTAATCATATAACTATAAATCTTTCAGAGATTATAACCTTTTTTAATCTTCTTGGGAAATTAAAGTGCAACTCAAATGAAGATAATAAGTCCTCAGAATAAAACAGCAGATAGTTTCAGGCAGACAGGATGATCATTGAACTAAACAAGGAGATCAGTTCAACAAAGCAAACATATTCTGAACACGTATACAAATTCTTGAAACAAAGACTAGCAACATCAATATTTCCATAGGTTAAAGCATTCAAAAATAATCTGAATGAAGCCATCTCCCAGGGTATAAGGCAGGAAAATATCCAAGGCTCTCAGACATCCAAGGAGCAATTCAGAGCTTCGTAAAATCTGCTGCTGGTTCAAGACATACAAGCCATCTACCAGAACAGGTATAGAGTGCAATACAATAGAGATGAATGACAACAAGGACACAAAAGTTATACATCAGTGCCTATAGCTCTTTGAGATAAGGAAAAACAAATGTACATTTCTGGTCAGTGTTCTAAAATATTTGCAAAAAAAAAAATGCTTAGTGAAATAGTCCGGAAATAGCCTCTCAAAATATTAAAGTCCTACAAATATGGTATGCTAACATATTAGAAAGTGATGAACAAATGCTCACTTTGAAAATTACCTATTTATCAGTCAATGCTGTCAGGACAGGAAAAGCCACAAGAGTCTGGATAAATTCAATAAAGATAACTTGCATGTCTAAAAGATTTAATAAAACCATTAATGGCTGGCTATGAGTCTGAACTCTGATGGAAACACAGAAGGTTCTACTTATCCAAACCCACATTCTCTACCAATGGTAAAATAGTCAATGCTTGGACTTAACTTGACATTTTAATAAAGGAAAATGAGAGAAATTATTTTTCTAAGAAAGTTCTCTGTCTAAGATGATTTTTGAAACACCACAGCTAGAATGAAGGAACTGATCTGGAATATGTCTTGTACTGACATATATGACTAGAATACTGAATAGTCTTCTTTCAGCCCAAAGGAGCACAGCCATATTGCGTCATTTATTTTGCTTCCAGATTTAGGTAAGACATTTTCATTCCAGTCATAAATTATACTTTTCAGTAGATGTGTATTTTCTTAGATGTAGAAATGCCAGTAGATGTTTATTAGCTGTGTGAAAATTATAACTGATATTTTTAGCAAATGGTCAGAGGGGAGAGATCAACAAAGTTGCTGTATGCATATGATGTGGTATTACATGCAGACTTTGAGTGAGAACTTCAGCAAAGGATAGGGAGGGGAATGGAAAGCAAAACTGAAGGCAGAAGGGATGAAACTAATTACTTATAAGTCAGTGGTAATGGCAGCAAACTGGGAAAATCAGAATAAGCTGAGAATTGAAACAGAAGGGAAGATAGTGGAACAGGTTAATAGCTTCAAGTATCTGGGAGGAGTAGTTCAGGAGAAGGAAAGTCAGAATGAAGAGATGGAAGCTACAATCAGAGAGGCTGCAGCCAACTGGCATAGAGTGTCAGGTATAGTGTGACAGAAAAATGCCAAAGAATCTGAAAAGTAAGATGTACAAGACAGTGGTGCAATCAATACTGCTGTATGGTACAGAAACCTGGGCAGTAAAAGCAGAGCAGATGAGAAGGCTAGAGGTGATGGAAATGAAGTGCCTGAGAAGGGTGGTAGGATGCACATTGTGAGACAGATGGAGAAATGAGGACACAAGAGCAGAAGCCAAAGTAGCCCCAGTTGCAGAAAAGATCAATGAGAACAGATTTGGAGGTTTGGGCACATGTGCAAAAAAAGCTGAAGACAATCTGGTGAAGAAGAGTTTTGACAGAAAGGAAGTGGGTAAAAGGAAATGAGGGCTTCTGACAAAGAGATGGATGGATTGTGTGAAAGAAGATCTGTGACAGTCAGGCTTGAGTGTCAAAGAGGACAGAAATGTGGAATTGAATTGACAGAGATGGCAGCAGTTAATACAACACTCCGACCCTGTGTAGAAGATGGGGACAAGGGGGTTGATGATGATGATGATGATTTTTAGTAACAGATACAACTCTGAGTTGTAGTTTAGAATTGTTTTCTCATTCACTGCTTCTTTTGAAAAGCTGGATTTCCTTAAATTAGAATGGAATTGTCTGCACAGTCTAACCAGCTTGGTTTAAAAGAAATAAAAATTGTGTTTTGTTTTAAGAACATTAACCTTCAATAGCTACTAATCCTGCACTGCTACTCATTCTTTTCTGTTTGAGTAACTGTAGCTACTGTTTGAATTTGAGAAACCTCTAACTTGCCGAGAAAGCTTCATCAGGAATCTTATATTTTCCTCTTTATTTTGCATTATGCAGTTGAACATCCTTGTTCAAACTCAGAAACAGCAAAGCATTTTACAGAATTTTACAGGAAGTACACAAAGGATAACATAAAAGCTTGTGTTCCCAGAAACAGTAAACTCAAACTTTGATAATATGTCTGTATGTCATCTGTAGCTTCTGAGTGTTTTTAAAAGATTTAGTGGTAGATATGCTATAGAATTTTCAAAAATACATTTTAGGATTAATATTATTTAGATGCAGTTACATTATTTAAATGCAGTTATAGTTATTTATGGCTAATTATCAGTTTAGAATGCCTTCTTTTATTACTCACTATTTGATAAGGAACTTGCTTGTATATTTAAAACTATTTTTCTTTGCCTTTATTTAATTTCTGTTCAGTATTTTGATTTTTTTAGTTATAAAATCTAATGTCCGATGTCTTGTTATTTTACAAGTGTGTGACTGTTAGCATACACCCTTTATGAAGACAGACTGCTCAGCTGTTAGTTAATATAATTGAAAAAAAATTGATTGGCTCATTGGAAAATGTACAACAACTGAGATCTTGGTACCAGAATTGGTCTAGTAGGTGACAGAATGTTAATAATGCAGGGAATGGTTGCTGGTGCTGGAAATGTATCAGTAGCCTCTCTAGGGAAACATTTTATATATAAATCAGTAAATAAAGATATATCTATAATTTTGTTGACTCTAGCATTGGTCAACATGTGTCTATTTGGCAAAGTTTGGTTGAATATAGAGTTGGTTGATAGGTGTGTGAGATCTCACAATTCTCGGGGTTGGGAAATATGCTCTTTTTCAGAGTCAGTATATATAATTAGCAGGACTGTGGTAGCAGGGGGCAAAAAACAATGCTTTCACTCTTAGTTTTTGACTTTTATTGTTTGCACCTAGACTGTCGGTACATGTAAGTAGCATATCAACATTTTGTGGTCAACATTCTAAGCATTAATATTTGGGCATTTTGACCAAAGTCAGTACACTGATACACACACACATATGTGTATATATATATATATATATATATATATATATATATATATATATATATATGGAAATATATATATATATATATATATATATATATATATATATATATATATATATATATATCTTAGGAAGAGTTTGTGTGAAATTATAAAGAGTGGATTGTGTGCACCTGAAACATACTGATGCAGTAGAAGGTAGTCAAGATAGGTAAGGATGATATTTAATTGCATTGAAATTATTTGTGTTGAGTTGTGTATCAGAGGTTAGGTTTGGAAAATATTACTGTTTTACACACACACACACACACACACACACACACACACACACACACACACTTACTTACTTACATAGAGAGAATTGTGTTGGGTAGAACTGTTATTGACTGAAATTTGATATGCTTATTATTATGATCTCAAAGAGGATATTTTTTCCAGAGGTAAAGTTAGCTGAGGTTTTCTAAGCTGCAGTTTGGGAAAAGTTTCCATTTAATTATTTTTGTTAATTATCAGTCATTTTTCATTCACCCGGAAATATAAGTTTACATTGTTCCTTTTTAACATAAATGCACGCAATGATTGGTAAGCTATGGACAAAAGATACTGAGGATAGTGGAGGAATATATACAGTCAAAATATATTTATCTATGGCCATTGATAACTGGAGATGTATCTGCATTGATAATAGTGCTGCTTTTGAAGAGCAGTTTATAGCATAGTTTATGCTATCTGTCTTATCTAGAATAAGGACACTCTTTCCCTGGTGAAGACCTGACATGTTAGCAAAAAATCTTTGTGATCTATAGTTATTCTTGAGGATAGACAGTAATTATCTTTCAAACAAGTTTCAGTTACTGCTAGCACTTTGGGAAAATTCTGTGCAGTCCAGGTTTGAAGGTTATACAATTATTGTTAACATTACCAAATGCTGAGGAAGGTGAAACGGAGTGCCTGTTGATGTTTGGTAAGGGTTGTGCAGGAAGAGTATAAAGCAGGCCATAAGTGACATAAATATACTTTCAACACAGTTATTGCTAGGATGAATTTTCTTTTTTTTTTCTTTTTGGATAGAATGATTGTTGGAGTGTTTTTTATTAATAAGGTTAAGACTTTCAAAAATTTGCAAGGTGAAGGTAACTTTCTCTATCCACAATTGCCAACAAAATAGTATATTAAGGGGTTTAAATGTATTATAACAGTTTTTAGAATTGAATCTTGGACTGATGTTTCCTATGGTGAATGCTAAGTTGTTCAGAATTTAAAACAAAATGTAATAGAAATGTAAAGTAGTTCATTATTATACACGATGATAAAGAAATTTGTGTAATTACCAAGAAAACTCTTATTTTTATTAATACGAACTCATTTTTCAGTAGTTCAGATTGAGACAGTAACTATTTATGAAGGAAAAGGTGGAGGAACTGTAATAATAATGTTACTGCAATTTGAAGGATCTGATTTAGAGTAAACTGGATTTGCATATAGAATTAGAAGGCTAGTACAGAGCAAGGAGGGAGAACATGGGATTGGGAGGGGACATAGTAGACCAGTAAAGGGAGGGTGGGCAGCATGAATCAATCTTTTTTTTGCATGCGTGTAACTAGTTGAAGCTGGCAAATAACATCAAATTAAGCTCTGTATCTCTTTAAAGTACTTCCCGATAACCACTGGCACCAATTACTAAAATCTGTACAAGTCCTAAAAGTCTAACCAAGGAAGGGCAAAAGCTCAGGGGCAAGCAAACACTAAGAACTACATAACATTTTCCATATGTGAAGTGAAGACCTAAGGGAAATCTAATGTTGTATGGTCAATTTAATGTTCTATAGCAAGGGTCCTTTGTGGATTAGTTGGGGGCTCATAGGTTCATAGGTAGGTACTAGGCTATTGGCCCTAGGGCCTATATAAGCCTAGCCAAAGGTACCCTGGCTTTCGCCACCCAAGAAAATGATCTTTCTGTGCCACTGTCGAGCAGAGCCACAGAAGTGATCCCCGGGGTGAATTTCCTATCTTCCATCCAATCATCAAGATTTTTCTTGAACAGTGCTAATGAGGAGCTTTGTTTGATATAGATAAGTAGTTTGTTCCAGAGTATGGGAAGTCTCTGGGACAGGAATCTATCCCTCCAGCATGTTCTGTTTATTGTGGTGATGAGGTTTAGGTCCCTAGAGCGTGTAGCTCATAGGGATTGGGATTTCTTTAAGTGGAGCATGTCTAAAAGCTCTGGGTTTGACATAGCTTTGTGTGTTAGGCAGAGATTGCCTCTGAGTAGGTGATATGCAACAGAGTAAAGCTGCAGTTTTTTGAGACGGTCTGCATAGGGCATCTCTTTGAGGCCGGTAATCCTCTTTGTGAGATATTTCTGTGGCCTTTCCAGTTGTTGTAGATGTCTTGTGAGGTACATACCAAAAGGGGCATTGTACTCTATAATGGGTCTAATGAGTGACGAGTAGAGGGGAACAATGACCTCTTTTTTCCTGGATGAGAAACCTTTTGTGATGAGGTGTGCCACATAGAAGGATTTCCTGACTACTGTGGTGATGTGATTATCAAAAGAGAGACTACTGTCCACCTGTGTCCCAAGGTCTCTTATCACACTTTCGGTGTTAAGTAGACTACCACCTATGTGGTAGTTCATGGGTACTGAGTTTTTGCCAAAAGGAATGACGATGCACTTTTTGGCATTGAGCTTGAGGCCATGGCTTTGACACCAGGCATCTGTCTCAGCAAGGCCCTTTTGTAGGATGTCCACATCTTTTGGAGTTTTGATTATGGCTCCTAGTTTGCAGTCATCTGCAAACTTCATTAGCCAAAGACCTTCTGTGTTGGCCTGTACTTCAGAGAAGTAGATACCAAACAGGAGAGGACCCAGGACTGAACGCTGTGGTACTCCACTTGTCACTGGTCTGAAGCTGGATTTGGAGTCTGCTACTTTCACAGTGTGGGTTCTGTCAGTGAGCCAGTTGGCAACCCATCTTGTGACATAGGGATTTATACCTAGTTTAGTGAGTTTATCTATAATTCCAGAGTGGGGGATGGTGTCAAAAGCCTTGGCGAGATCTAGATAGGTTCATAGGTTCATAGGTTCATAGGTTCATACTAGGCTATCTGCCCTAGGGCATTTATAAGCCTAGCCAGAATGTGTTTGGCTTTCGCCACCCATTTTAAATTTATTTTGCTATGCCCTTTTTCGAGGTTAGTATACTGTGCCTCTGTCTAACAGTGACACAGAAGTGATACCTGGGGTAAACCTACGATCTCCCATCCACTCATCAAGATTCCTCTTGAAGAGAGTCAGTGAGAGACTCTGCCTAACCTGGACTGGGATTTTATTCCAGAGTGAAGGGAGCCTCTGGGTTATGAATCTGTCCCTCCAGCATGTCCTATTTATTTCAGTGCTGAGGTTCAAGTCTCTCGAGTGCGTAGCTCGATGGGATTTGGATTTTCTGTGGTGCAGCATGTCCATTAATTCCGGGTTGGACATGGCTTTATACGTCAGGCACAGATCGCCTCTGAACAGGCGGTATGCCACTGAGTAGAGCTGGAGTTTCTTTAACTGGGCAGCATATGGCATCTGTTTGAGCCCTTTGATCCTTTTGGTGAGGTACTTTTGGGGTCTTTCCAGTTGCTGCAGGTGTCTGGTAAGGTACATCCCAAAAGGGGCATTGTACTCAATTATGGGCCTGATGAGGGAAGAGTAAAGAGGCACGATGACCTCCCCTGATCTAGATGTGAATCCCTTCATGATTAGGTGGGCTATATAAAATGTTTTTCTAATCACTTTGGCCACATGGTTGTCAAATGAGAGATTGCTATCAACTTGGGTCCCCAGGTCCCTAATTACTTCTTCTGTACTTAATGGATTACCACCTATGTGGTAATTTGTGGGCACTTTGTTTTGCCAAAGGGGATGACTATACACTTTTTGGCATTTAGCTTGAGGCCATGGCTCTGGCACCAGTTGTCTGTTTCTATGAGGCCCTTTTGGAGGATGCTTGTGTCGGCTGGAGAGTCGATTATGGCACCCAGTTTGCAGTCATCTGCGAACTTGGTCAGCCACAGTCCTTCCGTGTTGGCCTGTACCTCCGAGAAATATATACCGAACAAGAGAGGTCCCAGGACTGAGCCTTGTGGGACACCACTTGTAACTGGTTTGGAGTCTGACATGGCTCCAGCAATTCTAACCATGTGGGTTCTGTCCTTGAGCCAGTTTGCAATCCATCTAGTGACATAGGGGTTTATATTTAAGTTGGTGAGCTTATCTATAATGCCCGAGTGGGGTATTGTATCGAAGGCTTTTTCGAGGTCCAGATAGGCTGTGTGGACCACCTTCCCCTCGTCAATGGCCTTGGTGACTGTTTCAAAGAAATCAACCAGGTTTAAGAGGCAGGATCTGCCCTTAACAAAGCCGAACTGGGTAGGATCCAGTGTCTGTAGGTCCCCAATATCTTTATTTACGAGGTCCATGATGATCCTTTCCATAGCTTTGCAGATCAAGCTAGTCAGGCTTATGGGGCTATAGTTTCCAGGATCTGTTGAGGCACCACTTTTATGGAGAGGGACCACTGTTGCTGTACGCCACTCTTTGGGCACATATCCTGTAGTAAGGCTGATATTGAACAGTAGTTTTATGTTTGGGTTTAGCTCTTCTTGGAGTTCATGTAGGACGCAGCCCGGGACACCGTCTAGTCCCATTGATGCTGTGTTTTTTGCTTTGAAGAGGGCGGATCTTACCTGAGCATCTGAGATGTCAGGGGGGCAGCAATCTGCTGGGATAGATATTTGCCCTTTTGGTGGGGAAGTGGGGGAGAAGTTTGAGCTGAACCTGTCAGCTAGGACGTTGGCAATGTCTGTGGGTTCAGTGCATTTTTTATCATTTTGGACTAATTCTGAGCATATCTGGGAATTACCACCCAGGTTCCTAACATAACTAAAGAAAGCCTTGTGATTATCCTTAGTGTCCTGTGCAATTTTTCTCTCGAAGCTGGCCTTAGACAATTTTATGAGTGCCCGTAGTTTTTTGCTAATACTGATCAGTGATGCCTTCCCTTTTTGGGATTTTGCTCTATCATTTAGTAGCTTCCTCCTTCTATTGTATAGTTTGTTTATGGCTGGGGTCCACCAGCCAGGATGTCTGCCTTTGGAGGATTGGGTCTTGGTTTTATTTGGGATCGCATGATCCATGCATTCCTGAAGGTGTTCATAGAATGCGTTTATAAAGGATTCTGTGGTCTGGGCCATATTTTCCACAGGCCCGGGGGCTTTGAAGGATTCCACCTCAGTTTGAGGAGTGTGAAATTTGCTTTAGAGAAGTTTTTCACTGTGGTTTTCTGGGCAGGGGGTGGGGTCGGGATGTGAATATCCAGTGAGATTAGTTTATGGTCTGATCTTACCAGTGAGGGATACACTTCTGGTCTGGAGCATAGAGTCCCCATGTTGGTGATGATCAGGTCCAGTATGTTTTCCCTCTTGTGGGAGTGGTAACAAGTTGTTCCATAGCATTTGAGTTTATAAATTCTAGGAACCTTTGGGCTAGGGTGTTGGAGCTAGAGTAATGCTCCCAGTCTATGTTTGGGTAGTTGAAGTCGCCCAATATAATGGTGTTTGGAGAGACCTTCATATTTTCCAGTGTTCTCAGGAAGGCCGAGTGGGGTTCCTGGGTTTGGGAGGGTGGTCTGTAGTAGGCTATAAACTGGAAGGCAGTTTTACCCACTGTTAGTTGCACATGGATAGTCTCTGATGCTTCGTGCTTTGCCACCAACCTGGAGGTGTGGGTATCTTTGATGAATATCGATACTCCCCCTCCTTTTGTGGTTCGGTCCAAGTTTTGGGGCCAAAAAGCATGGTATGAGGTATAACCTGGTAGTGCTGGGGTGCTCTCGGGAGCCCTGAACCAGGTTTCTGTTACTGCACAGATATCGATGTTCTCCATGCTAAGGAGAGTTTTGAGTGCGTGCATCTTGAAATAGGCTGTGTGAACCACCTTACCCTCATCTACGGCTTTGGTGACTGCTTCAAAGAAGTCTATCAGGTTTAGGAGACATGATCTGCCTTTTACAAACCCGAACTGGGTGGGGTCCTGAGTTTGGAGATTACCAATGTCATTGTTTATAAGTTCCATGATGATACGCTCCATAGCCTTGCAGACCAGGTTTGTTAGGCTAATTGGGCGGTAATTTCCGGGGTCTGTGCTGGCTCCCCCTTTGTGGAGTGGGATAACTGTTGCTGTGCACCATTCAGTGGGCACATAGCCTGAGGTGAGGCTATGATTGAACATGGTACTTAGGTGTGGTGCCAGTTCGTTCTGTAGTTCATGTAGAACACAGCCTGGGATGTCGTCAGGTCCCATGGATGCTGTGTTCTTGGCTTTGGATAGTGTGTTTTTTACCTGTGCAGCCGTGATTACAGGAACTTTGCATTCTTCTGGTATAGAGATGGGCCCTTTAGGGGATAACAGAGGGGTAAAGTTAACACTGAACCTATCTGCCAGGATGTTGGCAATATCCGTTGGTTCTGTATATTTAGTGCCATTGTGCTGTAACTCAGAGCAGATCTGAGTGTTGCCATTGAGATTCTTGACATAGCTATAGAATGCTTTGTGGTTGTCTTTAGAGTCAGTGGTGATTTTGTTTTCATAACTAGCTTTGGAGGATTTTATGAGGGATCTCAGCTTCTTACTGAAGATGACCAGGGAGTTTCTCCAATCATGGGATTTTACTCTTTTTTGTAACAGTTTCTTTCTTCTGTTGTAGAGTTTGCTTATGGCAGGGGACCACCAGATTGGCTTCCTTTTTTTGGAGGATAGCATCTTGGTTCTGTTAGGGATTGCACGATCCATGCATTTGTGTAGTATGGGGGGGCTGAATGAACACAATTTCCACAATCCAACTGACTTGGGATTGTGAAATAAATTTCTGTAGCTGGTATGCAAGCTGAAAAGTAAGCAAATCACATGGGAGCAAAGCAGTAGCTATACAAACAGTTAAATGGGAATCCTTAGTTAGTAGAGAACAGTGCAAACAACACGCTGCACTGATTGTGCATTTCCAACAATAATAGCTTTGTCATAATTAATATTTCATACAGCAAACAGCATTATTTTTAGCAGAAAAAAGCAATTGCAGAATGCAGGTTCAGATTCTGATAAAAGCATTAATTACAGTAATAACAATATCTGCATACAGTCTATATGGGGGACATCACATCTGAACCTTCTAAGAGCATCTGAAATTGCAAAAAAAAAACAAACACATCAGCAAATGGAAAATCTCTGTTTATAAACTATTTACTTAAAAGACTGTAGTATGTACAAAATATATATATAACAATGATTAATACAGCAAATAATTCAAAAATAAAATTAGGTAAACTACTTGTGTATGTATAAGCTACTACAAGTAATCATAGAAAAAAAGTAATAAATACTAAACCTGGACAGTGACATCAACACTCAGTGTGGATTTTATAGAGCAGGAATTATAATATAATATATAATTAGATTCCAAAGTCTCAGCAGGGTACCAAACTTGGTTAAGCTGATACATTACACTAGGATTTAGCTAGAAAGGAAAGCAGACAATAGAAGGGAAACATTGTACCCCTATCACATGGTGACTGATGGTGTACAAGAGCAGAAGAGTATTCTGCTTTTGGGTTACTTAGGAAACCACATATGAAAGACTGCCACCTAGTGGTGAGTAGTGCTGGTCAGTCTGTTCATGCCTGTGCAGAATTCATTGAATTGGGCAGCACAGAGATGAACACCACTGAAGAAAACATTTTTTTTTCCATTTGCAGTTGATTAAAATAGCTATCAGCTATGTGAAATACATTAAGAAAGCTAGTAACATTAATAAGTAAACTATTTATGATGCTTTATAATCTAGCCAAGAGCAGGCAAAGGCCTGTATTCATAGTCATTTGAGCAAATGCAGTGGGGTATCCTTTATGTTTACAATTTAATGTAGCAAAGGGGTGATTCATAGAGGCCGTTTAGATTAATGTGAATGAGATATATATATGTGTATATATATATATATATATATATATATATATATATATATATATAAGATAGTTGATAACATGGTGCATGCCTATGAGGTGTTTTAAGATTCATTGTCCAATATCCGCATTGTCCGCACATCCATTGTTGAAAGTGATGTTTCAGCTTTGATATCTGAGTTGCAGTCTATGGCCTTGCGCCAGCTATCCCTTCATTGGTTTGCCCAAATATTTACAAGCACTTCCCTGACACACAAATGAATTATTTCTCCCAGCTTGACTATGTATGCATAAGCATGAAAATGACATAAAATAAATTATTTTGTCCAGTGATCAATTCAGCAGTCTGACCAAGTATGCACAAATGCTTTACTGCATCAAAATGAAACATTTTCCCCAGAGATCCATTCAGTAGTATGTCCAAGTATGCACAAGCAGTGATCCTATCAGTAGTTTTTCCATATCTGCACAAGAACTTCACTAACGCCAAAATTAAACATTTCCCTTAGCAATCCCATCAATTGTATGTCCAAGTATGTACAGATACCAAAATGAAACACTTACCTCAGTAATCCATTCAGTAACATGTCCAAGAATGCAGAGACACCAAAATGAAGCATTTCCCCAATGATCCATTCAGTAGTTTGACCAAGTATGCACAAGAACCAAAATGAAGCATTTCCCCAATGATCCATTCAGTAGTTTGACCAAGTACGCACAAGAACCAAAATGAAATATTTCCCTAAATGATCCCTTAAGTAGTTTCACCAAGTATGCACAAGCACCAAACTGAAACATTTTCTCCAGCGATCCCTTCAGTAATTTGTCCATGTCTGCACAAGCACTGACACCAAAATCAAAACTTTCTCCAATGTCCTCTTAAGTACTTTGTCCATTTATGCACAATCACTTCACTGACTTCAAAATAAAATATTTCACCCAATGACCCCTTTAGTAACATGTCCATGTCTGCACAAGAATTTTACTGGCAAGAAAATTAATCATTTCCTCCAGTGATCCCTTCAGTATTATGTGCATGTATTCAGAAGCAGTAAAATGCAATAAAAATATTTAAATAAAGTCAATAATTGTACCTCCTTTTAAAATGCATGGGAGTACATACTCCTTTTTTCTTCTCCTCGCAGCTCTGTATTCTCATGGTAAATTGTTGCTTACTGGTATAAGTTCTGGGCCATTTACACATTTAGTATGTAAATAAGGCCCTTTTAGATTCATCTCTATGAATCCTTCTGATATGCAAAAATGTAATGCCCTTTATCTGCGTATTAGCTGTCCCCATGTCACTCATGCCTTAAGCATGTTAGGCTTCTGCAATAGGGAGGGGTGTTTAATAAAACACCACAGTATTTTCATAGTCATTCTGAAAGACATGATTTATATAACCATGTAGCACCACTCTTCATGGATTACCACTACAAAAATGTGAAGGGTTAGACTATAAATACTGCCGAAACACCCAGCAAATATTACATAACATTTCCTTAAAGAAAGAGAAGACTTGAGATAAACCTACCTTGGTATAACTTATTTAAAGCACCTGCAACTGGTTTGTGAGCTACTTTAAAGTTAGTTGTCAAGACCCATTTGCAGGTTAACCAGGAATAACACAGTGGACAGCAGCCTGGATGAACATCTAACTTTAACATCCTATTGACTTTCAGTACAGAGGAGAGTCCTATAACTAAACACAGAGATCAACAATTTATGAATTAAAATTCAGCAACTGATTGTTTAAGAATAAACAACAAAATCTGGCAATATATTGCTAAGGGGATATTACTCTACCAAAACAGGAATGGAAAATAAAAAAGATATTCAAAATGACACCTGAACTCCTTTGGGCATTAAGCACCCGAAGTGAGGTGAAGATATATTGGATACAGTCTTTCATAAGCAAAAAAGAAATGCTAGGAACATAAAATTGAATTATAAAGATATTGTTGTGTGTATTAAATAGCGAGATTACAAATAAGTTAAAAAAGTTGTAAAGTAGAGATAGTACTTTGGAATAAAAGTTTGGGCAGGAGAGAAGTAGAAAGTGTATTATCCAATCTGGAAAAGTTAAAAAAATGGTCAAATAAACTGCTAAATCTGAAGATAAATAAATAAATACATTTTCAAAGATATTTTTCATCTTTTTGCTTTCATAGTGCATAATCTTGTCAATGGATTCTAAAAATAACAGTCAGAAGAAAGAATTGTAACAACATATTTTACTTTGAGAAAATGGGCCATTGTATTATAAAGGACTTTCCACTGTTAAGTTTAATAGTAGAATGAATGTGGCTCATAATAAAAACAAAATGCAAGGACAGATTTGTCTAGGACACAAGGCATACTTTTAGATAACATCAGGCCACTAAAAGGGAAATCAGGTCAACATCATGACGGCTTAGTTTACTGTCAGAGATGCTCTATATGCAATAGCTAAATGAGGCATACATGAACAGATAGCTTAGATGATTTCTAAGTTCTTACTTCATGCCAGTATTTTATAGTATAGGGTATAAAGAAGGGTATAAAGAAGTGAGGCTACAGACTAATACTCCTACTGAACTACACATAAAAACTAGTGGAATGCTGTATAGATTAACTATATGTACAATGATTTGGCAGATATGGGTGGTATGGGTAAAAAGCAAAGCACATCTTGTTGAGATTTGTTTATTAAGAGCCCACTTCTGTTGCATAAAAAGGCACAAGGCACTTGTACCAAGTGCCTTAAGCACCAGAGACATGCTGTTATCAGGCAGTAAACTATGTATCACCCTGTTTATTTTGCTTTTAAAAAAGATGCCTTCCAACATCCAAATGAATAAAGAAATCAAAATGAATAGAGGTGCAGAATAGAAGTAAAAAGTAATTATTAAATAAAGTACCTCTGATTAGATTGATTCTGTTAGTCTGAGTCATCTCAAACACACACACACACATTCATCTGTAGAGCCTGGTTAAAATTTTATTTATTCTCTGTTGACTAGATTAGTTCCATTAAGCTAGAAGCCTCTTTTCAGGGGAAATCTGAGATGGTATTTATACTACTACTACTGGGGGAAATTTAGCCAGGGCATCAGGGAACTTCCCCTACTTGTAACTGTGTGAGTGGGACCCATTCCACAGGAACACGTCCTGTTTCCTTTCCAGGCACAGAGAATGGAGAAACAGTGAGGTTGACAGAGAAAGAAGTAAATAATGGAGGGGTGAGAGAAATGGAGGAGAAAGCAAACATTGAGACTAAAGAATGTGTGTAGGATTCTGAGTAGGTTTTTGAAGAAATCTGTTTGATAAAGATGAGCTGGCAAACAATGGATGTATAATTACAATCCTCCAGTCAGGAGGGCTGCAGGATGATTTACTTAAATAAATGGTGATGCAGAGTGAGCCATAAAATGAAGGAGATGTTTCTTGGGGGGATATTATGGATAAAATACAAAAGGAGGATGCAGAGACAATCCTGGCAAATAAAGGTGATGGAAATGAAATCATATGCAGAGAAAGTAAAAGAATGCAAAAGGGGAGTAACAAAGTAGAAAACAGAAGAAAATGAAAAATGGAAGTAAGTGGTGAGGATTCAAAGTAAAGAAGACAAAGAAATAGACAAGATATGAAGTGTGGGGCAATTTAATAACTCCTTTGAGTGTAAAAGCACATGAGGAAAGAGCATTTATTTCTATTAACAAAGTGACATTTTGTGACATCATTTTGAGACTGTTTTTTTCACTGGAAATTTTTTGGGAGAATATGAAAAAATGAAAGGCTGTCACCCATGGAATCTTGGAATCTTTTTGTAATAAAAGCGTTTAACAGGGGAAACAAAAAAGAAAATTTGTGTATAATTTCAAATAGAGGTGGAAAGACAGACTTTGAAATGACATTTCAAAACTTTATATAAAGAAGTACTGGACAATGCAAAAGTTATGATAAAACAAGTTTATGAACTGGTGGATGGGATTGTAATATTGTGTTAGAAATAGAGAAAAATATACATATATCAAGCAGAATAAATGTGGAGGGAAGCAGTGATGCTGTAAAATACTAGGGGCAACCCAAAACATGTTTTTTTTTTGTAGAAAAGAAAGACATTTGATAAGTAACTGTGATAAAAGAAAATGTTATATTTGTAGTGAAATGGGACACAATGCAAAAATGTGAATTGAAATGTTATAAATGTAACAAAATTGGACATTTATGAATGGATTGTAAAAATGAAAAAAAAAGTAAGGAAAAAGGAAAAAAAGAAAGAGAAGAAAATGAGTAAAAATAAGAACTTTTAGAAGTAATAGACAGAAGAAAAATTAGATGAGAAAAAAATAACAAAGAGGACATAGAAGAAGGTTCTGAAATAAGTGATGAAGAAGACATAACATTGAGAGGTAGTAAAAGAAAATAAATCTATTGGTAAAAGGGTAAAGGACAGAAAAAGAAAATTTAAAGGGGTAAGTAGAAAAAAAAAAACAAAGGAAATGGATGAAAAAGAAAATATACAGCAATGACATGGGGTTGGTATAATGGTTAAGGTGCTTGACTCACAGACACAAAGTACTGTGTCTGATTCTCATCTTTGGGAGGGAAACTGGATAGGCTTAGAACGGTCTATTAAGAAAACTACTAGTATTTATGTATGAACTTATGAAACCATGAATCAGGGGAAATGAGCATTTTAGAGTGCTTTCTGTAAATGTGAACAGTATAAAAGTATAGTAAAACCAAGTAAATATTGGCAGAAAACCATTTTATTCAAGATATAAACTTGTTTAAAAAATCGATAAGCGCTTTCATGGATAAACCACTTCATCAGACCTTATATCATCATTACAAACAACTGTCTTATTTAAATAACAATCAACCAATAACATCAAATTCTGTATATCACATGACACTTACTCATTTAGTCTCCTATTCTTTAATCTGGGTTTTAAAGAAACCCTATCATTCAAACCCCCTTCCCTATCGGCTTGTAGCCTCAAAATCAATTCCATGTCTTCAGTACGATTAACGTCCCCCATTCTACCTTCATCCTTCAATAAATCAATAACAAAAAACTTAAATGTGTGTGCAGTGGTTGTGCCCATTGCATGATGTGCTAAAGAATTATTAGTATCACCCTGCTGTATAGCTCACATATGTTATCTTATTCTTTCCATCAAGGTATGGTCAGTCTTGCCAACATAAAACTGTTGGCAAGCTTGGCACTGTGCTATGTAAACTAAATGTTTGGACCTACAGGTGGCTTTAACCTTCAATTTATATTCTTTGCCTGTCCTTGGATGTATAAAAACATCATCTGTACTAATGTACTTACAAATATTGCAATTCATACAAGGTATGGTTCCTACTCTCCTTCCACTATCCACTTCTCTTTTTCCATAACATAGCATTTTCTTTAGTGTACTCCTATTTTTAAATACAAATGTAGGTTCAGTGCCTATACAGGCATTAACCTCTTTGTCAGATCTCAAAATATGCCAATTTCTTCTGAAAACATCACATATATCAGCTATATTATCAGAGTAGGGTAATATAATAACTAATGTCTTCCTAATATGGTCATCCCTACCAATATTATATTCTGAGTCTCTTCTAACAGAGGAATAATAGGATGCAGCCACATTGCCCCTTAAGGTTAGGACATGATCAAGTTGCCTTAGTATCTCACTTCTACTATAACCTCTCTCTAAAACCTCATTTTTTAACATGTTTACTTGTTCCCAAAAATGGAGTCATCATTATTCAACCTTGATAGTCTCATAAATTGCCCCCTTATGATGTTCCTATGAGCACTGTGCATATAGACTAAACGGGTGTCACAAAAAAAAAAAAAAAAGAGGAAATGGCAGCACTATTTACATTTGAGCACTGGGTATGCATAGCATGCCCCGGGGCTTAAATAAGGAGGAACTAGGAAGGGGAACCAGCACTAGAAAGGCAATCAAGGAGAACTAGCATAGCTGGCAGGTGGAATATATCAGAATCAGCCAATTACAAATGCAGCAGCCCAGCACACTAATATAAGCTATGCAAACACCCTACAGACTGTTTTTTCCCACAAACTCTACACCGCTGGTGTACACAGATGGGGGATTTTTAAATGGCAAAACTAACTAAAAATGTTAGAGGCTGCTGCTGCTTCACTCCATTAATATGTGCTAGAGACTGAGGGTGGTGAGGAGGAGAATGCTGACAACCAACCCAGAGTGAGGAGAAGGAGAAGGGTGTACAGACCCAGGGTAACCTACCAGGGCCTACATGAGCTGGAGATAGTGGAGCGCTATAGGGTGGACAGTGACATTCTACAGCAAATTGTTCAGCTGTGCCAGCCACACCTTACACACAGAACTAATAAAGGGGAACCCATCCCAGTGGATACCAATGTACGTCTAGGCTTAAGAATACTAGCCACAGGTACCTTCCAAAGAACAACTGGGGATAACATGTGGGTCTCACAGGAATCAGCATCCAGGGTACTCCACCAGTTCCTGGATGCTATGACACAACATGCCAATGAGCACATATATTTCCCCACTGCCTGTGAGGCACTGACCACACATATGCGTCTCTTCCACCATATAGCAGAATACCCTGAGGTAGTTGGTGCTATAGACTGCATGCACATCCAAATCAAAGCACCACCTGGTAAGAGGGGCAGGGTCTACATAAACCACAAGGGCTTCCTCTCCATCATCTGCCAGGTAATGTGCGATGCCCAGGGAATTATCATGACTGTGTGTACTGGCAGCCCTGGAAGCTATCACGACTTCCCCATCTGGCATTGCTCACAGCTGTATCAGGCATTTGCCAGGGGGGACATCCCATATGGCCATCTAGTGAAGGATGGTGGCTATGCACTGGAGCCGTGGCTGATGACACCCATTAGAAATGCACACACATCCGAACAAGAACACCAAATGAGGCACACACACAAACCAGGATCATTGTAGAGCATGTGTTTGGGTTGCTTAAGTCACAGTTCTGCTGCCTTGACATATCCGGTGGAGCCTTGCAGTACTCCCCAGCTACAAGTACACAAATGTTCATAGTATGTGCCGTGTTGCAGAATATGATCCTGTGGAAACAGCTGCAGCAGGAACAGCAGGGAGCAGGGCCACACTGCCCCTCACAATTGCCAAGGCCAGCACAGGCACAGAGGGGCTCGGAGGGGGATCATCCTGAGCCTACCCCTGTAGGCAGAAGGAGGCATGCACAGTATGCCCAGGCCTTGGCAAAGTGGCAATGCATAGCACACACACTGACACTGTGGAGACCCAGGGACTGATACCTCTCTCCGACTCTCACATACAGTAAAAGGGATGCCAAACATGACACTACCTGAGCTTTACCATGTACAGGAAGTGTACTATGTGCATCCAACATAGTCAGCCCTCCCACACTGTCCTCAATACTGCTCCAGCAACAAGTTAAGTCACTCATCCTATCAATTACTGAATGGACAAGTATGTTCTCATACTTGTATGTATGATATGGATGCAAGCATGCAAGGGAATTGGGTGGCTGAATGGTATAGAAGCAGACAGCTATATGGGACAGCAGGGAATTCATAACAAACACTGGTGTCAACATACTAGGCAGCACTACACAAGGTGACAACCCCCACTGCAGTACATGTGATGGCCCAAAGAACTTTGGGTGTCAATAGGTCACACACACACATGGATGTCAGTGAGGGTCACATATCCACCACCAGCCTCACTCAGCAGGACAGGTGTAGATGACCATGAAGAAAGGCTGGGCTAAGGCCCCCAAAGGATGACAATGGTGAATAGCCCTCCACCAGACCTACACAGACATACTACAACAGGTCTGGCAGTTGCATTCTAGTTTTGAAGGGTAAGAAGTCTGAAACTGAAATATATGCCATTAAGATCTAATATGTGTACTCTACTGATATCCCTCCTGTCTGCATGATAGGTCACAATACAATATGAAATGGAAGCCAACAGAGTAACCAAAATACCTGTACAGTCATTTAAAATGTTAAAGCCTGCAGGTGTGCACCCCTCCCCACAATCCCATGTAGAAATGCAGTAACAGATGGCCTGCAGCACTCACAAATGGCTTACAGTCCTCTGACAAAGGCCCATACCTCACCCATCATGCCAATGTACAGAATGTCAGGGGGTTCCAACTAACAACCTAACACAGTAAACAGAAAACAAATGCAAGGCCATGTTGACACATGCCAGTAGCATGCCTCCCCATGTCCTACTGCAAGGACTTTGGATCAGGCCATAAATATTACTGGGATAAAGGC
This sequence comes from Protopterus annectens, assembly GCF_019279795.1. Lineage (NCBI taxonomy): Eukaryota > Metazoa > Chordata > Ceratodontiformes > Protopteridae > Protopterus > Protopterus annectens. Next base: position 93,742,005 of record NC_056726.1, on the reverse strand, counting down.
CCAACTATAGGTATACCTCTGAGATATTGCTCACATAATGTTAGGTAGAGGAGAGAATAACAGAGGGGGGTGTAAAAAGCATGGATGTCATGGAGTGTGTGAAGTCTGAAACTCTAATGTCTGCCCATACTACTCCCAACTGCAAGCCCATGAATGAATAGCCACAAAACCGCTTGTAAACCACAATGTGAAGGTAAACTGACCAGATATATGAGGCCTGCCTCTGGATAACCCAGGTGTATCTGTATAGCTGAGAGATATGGCCTTAGCAGGATAGAGCCATTCCGTGAAGTTGAGAAAAGCACAAGGAATGGAACCCAGCCAACATACTAACAAGGTGCTGCACCATTTACACAGAACCAGCAGTCTATTGTCTGTAGCTACCCCTCCACAATGGCAGGTGTGTGCCAGAATGTGTAGTCTATATGCCTCAGAATATTGGTCTCAGCTTCATTCATCTTGTATTTCACGGTAAATAACTGTAAGCAAAGAGTGGTTGATGACGCGGCACATCACAGTGTAAAACAGTACATATGTCAGAATATCTATGCTACAACCAAACATGTCACACAAGCAGCACAGACAACAATAGTTACAGTATCCCCTGTATGTTAAGCCCATTTTGTATCCATATTGGCAACCTATCTACAGATATCCTGCAGAAACAGTTTGCTAGGTGTAGCTGTAGCACACAAAACCCTGAACCGGAGTCTAACCCTCCCTGGATTGGATGCACACACTCAATATAGAAGTTCATACTGGGCATCCTCCTACACTTAGAGAAATGATGCCCATGTTTCACAACACAGTGGACTACAGATATCGGTTATTCGCAGCTGTTTGTGCACACACACCAAATTGTACACCATTGATACTTCACACACACACACACACACACACACACACACACACACACACACACACACACACACACACACACACACACACACACACACACATTGGATAGGAATACACACACATAATCTAAGGCCAACATAATATAATATGTCAAAAATACACACACACAGACATGGGGAAGAGAAAGACAGACAGTGACAGAGAGAATCCCATTATGAGGCCTGTCCCACCCACTACACATCCCATTGGCCTATATCACATGATGTGCTGATGTCATTCACTGTATAAATACCTTTGGTTAGCCCTCAGCCATATAGTGTCAGTGGTGCTTGTGATAACTGTGTAACACTGCAGTGTAAATAGGTATCCATATAGCAGTTGTAATCTTAGTACTGTCAGATGTAAAGTTGTGTGTGAATGTGTGTGTGTGTTCCTAGATGAATGTGGTTGAGACCATTCATACTCACTAAACCTCCCTTCCCCCTCCTTCAGCACTGCTGCTGATGTCACTCACCTTCAAAGATACCTTTGGACAGCTCTCCAGCATATAAGCTTCATGGCACTTGGGATAACTGGGATACTATAGTGTAGAAAACTAGTTAGGTAGGATTTCCAATCTTGATCCTGGCAACTGTGTAAATGTGAATGTTTGTATGAGAGAGTGTGTGTATCCTTGGTGAGACATGATTCTGTGGTCATTCACACTTACACTTCCCTTTCCCCTCCTTTAACACAGCTGCTGATGTCACTCACCTTCAAAGATACCTTTGGACAGCGTTCCAACATATAAGCTCTGTGGTGCTTGTGATAACTGCATAATACTACAGTGTAACAAACTAGTTAGGTAGGAGTTCCAATCTTGACCTTGGCAACTGTGTAAATTTGAGTGTTTGTGTGAAAGAGTGTGTGTATCCTTGTACATACCTGATGTTGTGGTCATTCAGACTTACAACACTTCCCTTACCCCTTCGTTAGCAGTGCTGCTGATGTCACTCATCTTCAAAGATACTTTTGGACAGCTCTTCAACATATAAGCTCAGTGGCACTTATGATAACTGCGTAATACTATAGTGTAGCAAATTAGTTAGGTAAGAGTTCCAATCCTGATCCTAGCAACTGTATAAATGTGTGTGTTTGTGGGAGAGAGTGTGTGTATCCCTGTAGAGACCTGATTTTGGGGTCATTCACACTTACAACACTTCCCTTACCCCTCCTCTAGCACTGCTGCTAATGTCAGTCACCTTCAAAGATACCTTTGCACAGCTCTCCAACATGTAAGCTCCATGGTGCATGTGATAAATGCAGAACAATGTAGTAGCAATAACTACATAGGTATGGGTTTGAATCTCATACCTGTCAATTGTTTGTGTGTCTATATATATATGCCCATACCTCAAAGATTTTGGCCCCATTTATACTCATTACACATCTCAGTGTCTGACTTTAGCAGTCCTGCAGATATCATCCACCTTCGACGTACCTGTTGACAACTCCAAACCATGTAAGGTCAGTGGTGCATGTGGTAAATGTGGAATATAATGGTCCGAAAAGATAGTTAGATACAGGTTTGAATGTCACCCCTGGCAAATGTAAATGTGTGTGTAGGGTAAATTATTTTTTGGAATCTCTCACCCACTACACCACCCAATGCCAGTATTTACAAGGGCTGGTGATGTTCCTCACTTTAGAAGTACCTTGGGACAACATCCATCTTATAACCTCTGTGGCACATGCGATAAATGCGGTACACTGTAGTAGCAATACATAGCTAGTTAGGGGTCTGAAACTCAGTACTGGCAAGTGTGTCTTTGTGTGTGTGTGTGTGTGTGTGTGTGTGTGTGTGTGTGTGTGTGTGTGTGTGTGTGTGTGTGTGTGTCTGTCATCAGTATCCTGTGTGGGGGCTGGTGTAATTTTGTACAGGATCCAGTTGGGGGCGGGTTTTGCTAAATTTTCATGTTGAGGACTTAGTATATGTCACAATGTCCTCATTACAAGGCCAACAGTTGTCAAACACCGTAGAAGTTGGTGTAGACAATCCACAGCTTTAAATGTCTAGTGCCATGTGCAATGACTACGTGACAGTATGGATTGGTGAACAATATAGGCAACCCTTCTATTACTCAGAGACCACTCTCCACCCACATATCATACACAAACACACTTGGCTAGGCAACAACCACTACATTGGAAGTTTTCCTGCATATTGCCTCACAGATATTACCCATGGTGTGATTGCAGTGGACTACATGCCTGTTAACCACAACAGTGCCACTAACATCTGAAAGTACTTTGATGTGTTACATCTCCTGACTGAGTGTGTGTTATCCAGCAAGTAAAAGGACATGACACCCTGTTTCATCCTCTCAGTAGCCCAATCAATGTGTACAGTAGCCCTTTTGCCATGTTCCCCACTGGACACCTGCAACAACTGTAGAGACTGCAAACATACCCCACAAAGGGAATACCATGCCTTATACACATGCCCTGTGTGGACAGATGCCACTAACTCCACTAAATACCCGTATCATACTGTCAATGTAGGTGCAATCACTACCTCAGTTACATAGCCATGTCTCATCAAATGAGGTCAGGAATGGTACGTCAGGAGATACCAATTTGTCCACACAACATGCCCCAGAGACCTCCAGCACACTTCCACACATCAAAGAACATGCATGTGGGATGTGTGTGTGTGTGTGTGTGTGTGTGTGTGTGTGTGTGTGTGTGTGTGTGTGTGTGTGTGTGTGTGTGTGTGTGTGTGTGTGTGTGTGTGTGTGTGTGTGTGTGTGTGTGTGTGTGTGTCTGTGTATAGTAATCCAGGTGTGTTTGGTTGATGAATATCCCCTGTGGCTCTAGCAATCAGAGGTGTGTCCAAACCAGAACATGTACCATTCTCCATTCTACAACAGATGTTGTACATCAACATGTACCTATGTACAACTCTCAGTCCTATAATCTGTGAGGTATATGCAATCACTGTAATACAGACCAGGGATTACTGTGCACATACTGTACCCTGCCTATGACATGGTGGATGTGTCACCATACTGCCATTCCCTGTGGCCTTGCTGCAGGGTGACATCCTAGTGACACACAGATGCCTAGAATGGAAATGGGATGCAGCATGTGAGACAACATTCACTCAGCACTTCACTTGTAGGGGGAAAGAGGGGGAAAGCTGGCACTGAATATGTTGCCAAGACTGTGGCCAATATCTGTTGTCTCAAGAAAGGTATTAACTTGGTGCAGTAGCTAGCAGCACTTGTGTTTAATGCTGTGGAGGTTGTTGATGTAACTATCAAAGGCTGTTGTGACTGTCGTCAGAGTCTGCTGCATCTCTGCTGCCATAGATGCCTATTGGGGAGTCAATGAGGGATCCAAAGTTGTGTTTGAGGCTAATAAGTGAGATCAACAGTCATGGGACACCACCCTCCCCTGCAACAGTGTCCTCCTTCTGATGTACACTTTAGTAATGGCAGGGGACCATCACATTGTCTCCCAGTGTTTGGAGGACAGTGTCTGGGTTCTGTTGGCTCTGGCTAGTACCATGCATTCATGTACCTGTTTGTATAGTGCCTATGTGTATGATTCCACGGTCATGCAACTACTTCCCATTGCCATGGGTGCAGTGAAGACATCCACCCCTGTTTTCATGGCTGCAAAGTCAGCTTTGGAGAGGTTTTGCCAGGTGGTTCTCTTTGTGGGGGGTGTGGCTGACATGTTGAGTTCCATGTTGATTACAGCTTGTGTGAATCTCACCATGCAGGGATTGACATCTGGGGATGAGCAACGGTCCCATATTTAAGTGTTCAACACAGGTCAATTTTGTTGCATCCTCTACCAGGGGTCAGTACCAGCTGGTCTAAGGCAATGAAAATGATGAATCCCAGAAGTGTTGGGCCACTGTACTGGCACTTGGCTACATTCCCAGGTGATGGAGGGGTAGTTGAAGACTTGTACTATGTCAGTGATGCATTGGACCATCAGAGATGGCAGGGTGTTAAGGAATGTGCATTGACAGTCTAGGGACATAGATGTGGAAGCATAGCAGGCTATGGTCTGGATTGCACTATTACCCCAAGGCAGTTGTACCGGAAGTATCTCCAATGCATTATGATGGGATACTAGTCTGGAGGTGTTCCTGTCCATAATGAATATGGAGACAAAACCACTTGTGGAGGTGTGGTCCATGTTTGGGGGCTGACAGTTGTGGAATGCGTCAAAGCCTGATACTGCCGGTCTGCTGTCTGCTGCTGTGAACCACCTCTCCATTACAGCAGACATGTGTCCTCCACTCCAACAACTGCTATGAGTGATTGCATCCTGACAGTTAAATGTCTACTGTTGAGCAGCATGACCCTCAAATTGCATACATGTGTAGCTGTTATGGTGGTAATAACATTAGGAACACTGTGTAATAAGGCACCATAGGGGTGGCAAGACACTTAGCCAGTACCTGACAACCCAGCGGTGACAGATGTAGGACATCCATGGCAAGTCAATGGGTTCTGTCAATCATGCCATCCCAAGCATAGAGGTCCTGGATCCCCTGAGAATGACACATAACATGTAAGTCAATGTTGCAGTCAACCATCTGTTGATAGTACCGCAGCATTATTCTAGGTGACAGTGATACACTGCTCAGAGCTACCATCACACCTGCTTGGACCACATAATCAGAGAGTTCAACCATGTCTGCTGTCATGTAGTTCAGGGAGGTGTGTCCCAGTCATTCACACCCACATGGATACAGAGTGATACTCGTAGTTGTTGTGGAGTGACATGACTGGCTGTGTCATGTGTTAGATGCTAGCAGGTGACTGATATTTGGCTGTTACCTGCTCCATATTCGAGTGGGATGTGTGTGACATAGTATTGAGTTACCCGTGATCACTGCATTGTGCAAGGTGGTTAGCCTTAGGGGCTTAGGTTAGGGCACACTGTGTAGGTTAAATCTGTGTCCCTTGGCATGTGCCATGTCGTGGTGTCTGAGTGGGTGTCTGCCTTGCTGGTTTGTGCTGTTTGGGTAGATGTCCATTGAGTGCTTCTGGGAAGGTGAGTGTGTGGCTTTTCACTGTATGTCATGGCTGTCATAGTGGGTGTCATGGTGAGTTAGATGTTCCACATGATGTAGTGCAGGTGTTGATCTTATCCTTTTGACCTGCTAGTCCAGTCTTTGCTGGAGAGTGCATATGTCCACATTGGGTGATATATGGGTAACCCTCATAGGTCTTAGTGTTTGGAGTTTAGAGTGGAGGGTTGTCTGTGTACATGCAGCAGTTGTAACAGTGCACCAGAATGGACAACTGCACCTGGTTAATGGGTGAAAGCACAGATAACCACCTTTCAAACATGCCAAGAGGGGTGGACATAGCTAGTAAGCACTGGGGTGACATATGTGATGAACGAGTACTGCTGACAGCTCACAGGTCTGCCACACTTCTTGATACAATAACCTGGTGAAGTGCCAAGCCATAATTCTAGTTGAAGTGCAAGACAGAAAGAACTAGCATGATGTACGGGTGGAACAGAAGGCAGACTGTCTTTCATCTGTAATACTTTACCACAGCTGTGCAGGTATCAGCAGCTTTGGCCATGTGAAAGTTTAATAAGCTCTATAGCATGTGTGGTAACTCCATAACACTATAGTAAACATATCTAGATAGGCAGGAGTTCTAATCTCAATACTGGCAAGTGTGTGTGTGTGTCTATATATGTGTGTGTGAATCATGTAGTGTCTGGCTCATACCTTTTTGACCTGTATACTAACCTTTACACTTCACTTCACTCCAATTTAGTAGACCTGTTGATGTCATCCACCTCAGAAGTACCTTGGTAGAGTTGGAAATGTATAAGCTCTGTAACATATAGTAGGAACACCTAGATAGGCAAGAGTTCTAATCCCAATACTGGCAAGTGTGTGTGTATGTATGTGTGGGTGAATCATGTACTGTTTGGCTCATACCATTTTTGACCTGTATACTACCCTTTACACTTCTCTTCACTCCAATTTAGTAGACCTGTTGATATCATCCACCTTAGAGGTACCTTTGGAAGAGGTGGAAATGTATAAGCTCTGTGGTGCATCTGATAACTGTGTAACACTATAGTAGGAATACATAGATAGGCAGGAGTTCTAATACTAATGCTGGGAACTGTTGGTGTATGTGTAAGGATCATATCATGTGCGGCCTATACCATTTTGATGTGTATAACATACATGGCCGGTGACCACCTCCCACTGCCATTATTTTATATAGTGTCATAACAGCATCTGCCTCACAAGCAGCAGGTTAAACCATTGTACAGTCTGCTGTACAGATGTCTCTGGGATATCCATATGTTTGAAACCTATACATGGTCAGAAGTGGTCTGTGTACCTTAACAATACCCATATATGGGATATCATAGCCAAATAGGCCACAGTGAGTGTACTGACACACATGGCAGCATGAAGTATCATACCTGACTGAAACATCATGCTGATAGGATGTCTGCCACCCTCACAGGTGGCCAGCCTTGTAGGTGCAATACGAGTCCAGATGCTTGGTTTTACAAGTAAACTGTACCTGTTATGGGTCACGTTAAAGGCTGGAAGAGGTGTGGACTCTCATATTGTGGTCCTAAGTAGTACCATGCCTTACACACATGCCCTGTATGGACAGATGCCACTAACTCCACTGAATACCCGTATCATACTGTCAATGTAGGTGCAATCACTACCTCAGTTACATAGCCAGGTCTCATCAAATGAGGTCAGGAATGTACATCAGGAGATACCAATTTGTCCACACAACATGCCCCAGAGACCTCAAGCACACTTCCACACATCAAAGAACATGCATGTAGGATGTGTGTGTGTGTGTGTGTGTGTGTGTGTGTGTGTGTGTGTGTGTGTGTGTGTGTGTGTGTGTGTGTGTGTGTATAGTAATCCAGGTGTGTTTGGTTGATGAATATCCCCTGTGGCTCTAGCAATCAGAGGTGTGTCCAAACCAGAACATGTACCATTCTCCATTCTACAACAGATGTTGTACATCAACATGTACCTATGTACAACTCTCAGTCCTATAATCTGTGAGGTATATGCAATCACTGTAATACAGACCGGGGATTACTGTGCACATACTGTACCCTGCCTATGACATGGTGGATGTGTCACCATACTGCCATTCCCTGTGGCCTTGCTGCAGGACGACATCCTAGTGACACACAGATGCCTAGAATGGAAATGGGATGCAGCATGTGAAACAACATTCACTCAGCACTTCACTTGCATCTTAAAAGGGATGTTTACACAATTTATATCCACTGTATACCAGTAATGTGTCACGCATGACCTTACCTTAGGCTGTTTGTCCAGCACAATTTGCTGGCCTGGCCTCTGTCCAGACATCTTGGCACTGACAAGTTGTGTGGTATGCTATGGGAATGTTTGGTTCATGTCAGATAGGCCCCAGTGGTGACCACTGTGATGCAATACAGTTAAACCCAGCACAAATGAACATGCACAACAAGCAATATAGCTATAACGTAAAGCAATATAGCTATTACTGATGGTTGTGTTCATGGTAAATTGTATGCACTTCACATGCCTGGGGTACTGCCAGGCAACAACAGAACAATGTCATACTCACCAGCTTCAGGCTGCTGTCCCATATGCAGACCAAAAGGTCCTAGGTAGTTGTGAGTGGGAGTTATTGTCAGCAGATGGACATGTGACCTTGGTACAGGATGGATGCAGCATGTCTGCACATCTGCAGTACTAACCACAATAATACACAATGTCCTGTCCTTATCATAGATGTGCACCTTTGTGCATTATAAAGCCCCATCCACAACTGCAATCGCATCTGACACATGCATGTAGATACAATACAGACACATGTATGTCTGATACATTAGTATACAAATCTCCACTGGGCCCTTACCTGCACACTCCTCATCCAGTGAGTGTGTGCAGCCCACCTCCACAATGCTTCTCTCAGCATCATGGCTTGTACATTCGGCGTGTGGCCCAAGTGTGGTGAGGAGTTCCTTGGTGGGTGACATTGGGGGATGGATGGCTGGGCCCCCACCTGTGGCTAGCTGGTCCCTCACTATAGCAGCAGCAGCCCATTGACAGGCATGATATTTGAGGTCAGTGGCCCGATGCTGCACATGCTCATAAGTTCTGCTGTGCAGGCCAGCATCATTTACCCTGTGGGCCACACTGTTCACCAGGGCAGCCCTCTCCTGCACATCTTCTACTCACCGTCCAAATGACAGGGCATAATGTCTAATCACATACTGGGTGATGCCGTCTGTTTCTCCAACAGAGAATGCTGGTAGGTGAGCACTCTGCATGTTTCCTGGAATACATACACAGGGAAAAAGGTCACAGGACAAAATATACATCAACAATGGATATTACTTGCAAATAATCCACACTACACCAAAACCCTCCAAGCTATCATGGCTATGGCAGCTTGCATTACACACCTGTCTGTGAGCTGTCTTATTCCCCCAATGTTGGACACTTGATTGCATAATCATCTAACCTCCATTCATTTCTGTGTAGATGGTTGGCAGTGGGCATCTTCCATGTGGATAGTGTGTAGATGTGGCAGGTCTGTGTTTGACTGAGGTGTGTGATGGAGCTCTGAGCACATGCCTGAGGTCATGCAGGAGGCAGATGCTGATGTTATTATGCCCCATGGAGATATGCTGTTTTTGCCATCAGTAGGCAATATGTACATACTCACCATTGCTGAGGGGAGGAGTATGGTTGATGTGCATATCTCCCTGTACAACTGGGGTGGACAGGATGGAGATGCTCCCAACTAACCTGTGTGATGCAGGTTGTCTGTATCCATGGCATGTGTGTATGAGGTGTTCTTTACCCCCAGTACAGGGTGAATTGTGTTGTTTCATCTGAGACATTGGCAGATATGAATATTTTTGTATGAAATGTTAGCCTGAAGTTACTTTTTAAAAATGTAATAGATGAACATAGGAATGTATGTAAGAGGTCTAGTACATTTGTATCTGTTAACTGTCCAATTTTACATGCTTTTTTATCTGCTTGTGAACAAGATTTGAGAGCTTTATATGATATTGAAGCAGCTAAAATGAAGATAAATTACAGTCTTACATATGCTGAATATAAAACATTGAATCATTTATATTCAAATCCCAATATAGTGATTAAACAAGTAGATAAAGGGGGTGTTGTAGTGTTATACAATAGAATAGATTATATGAATGCAATACATGACTTTCTATCTGATGATAATGTTTTTAGAAGTATTACCAATATTGATTTGAAGGACTATATCACTGATGTAAATATTTATGATATGCAGTTACAAGGAGATATTGATTTAGATCTGTTAAATTATTTTATGGTTCCATGTCCCATAACTCCTATGATATACGGTATCCCAAAAATAGATAAGTCTATGATGAATCCACCAATGAGATCTATAGTCTCGGGCAGGGGCTGGGTCACAGAATCCCCTATCTCTTTAGGCACAGAATGTTTTGGGTAAGTTCCTACCTCAATGTAAGAGTTATATTAAAGATACAGGAGACTTTTTGAACAAACTTTATGCTTGGTACAAAATGAACAAAGATGATGACTATTTGTTGGTTACACTTGATATAAATTCCTTATTTACAATCATTCTGAATGAATATGGTGTCAATGCAATACAAGATTTCTTATGTACCAATACTGCAATGACAGGCAGGAAAATTGAAAATATATGTGAAATTATTGAAATAGTATTAACTAAAAATATTTTCATGTTTGATAATGGGCGGCCACTCTGGTGCAGCAGTTAGTATTGCCACTTCACAGCAAGAGGTTCTCTCAGTTGGGGGTGCCTTCTGTGTGGAGTTTGCATGTCCTCCCTGTGGTCACATGGGCCTTCTCTGGGTGCTCTGGTTTCCTCCCACATCCCAAAGTCATGCTGTGGGTGGATTGGACACTCTAAATTGGCCCTAGGCATGAGTGTGTGTGTGTGTGTGTGTGTGTGTGTGTGTGTGTGTGTGTGTGTGTGTGTGTGTGTGTGTGTGTGTGTGTGTGTGTGTGTGTGTGTGTGTGTGTGTGCCTTCTGTGGACAGCTGGGTGCCAGGTTGGCAACTCCACTGCCAATCATGAGTGGACAGGTGATCAGCTGTAGTGACCCCTGACTGGAAAAAGCCGAAAGAAGAAGAAGATTTTCATGTTTGATAATGAACTCTTTTTCAAATCTCTGGCATTGCAATGGGCACACCTATGGCTAACACATATGCAAATTTGGTCTTGAATCAATGGGAAAATTAGTTTATATATAATATAACCAATACTTGTAGAGATAATGTATTACTATATTTGCATTTTGTTGATGATTTTTTTTGATTTGGAAGGGTGAAGAACAATAATTACTGCAATTTGTTGAATACTTAAATGCATCTACTGAGTTTCTAATGTTTAAAATGAGTTGTTCTAGAACTACTATTACTTATTTAGATGTAAAAATAGATGGGACATCATCAATACTCAAAACTAATATGTATAAAAAAGAATAGATATACTCATGTGAGAAGCATGCATGCCCCTCATGTGTTTAAAGGCATAGTAAAAGCACAATTTACCAGAGTTAGCAAATTGAATACAGATTATGAAAAATGTAAAGAGCAGCTATTAGAAATGACCCAAGAATTTAGAGACAAAGGCTGTAGTGAGAAATTAATATCTGACAATATGAAATACATTATGAATAATAGAATGCAAACATGTCCTTATTTTTGTGAACAAGTTGATATTAGTGGTAACAATTCATGTACCCCAATGGAAACACGATATGTTGCTACATATAATCTTAGAACCAAAGATGTAATTCCTATTATCACAAAGAATTGGAGAATATTGATGGCTATGCAGGAAATAATTAATATAATTGGTTCAAAACCTAGATTTACATATAGGAATTGTTTGAATCTGAGGAGAAAGTTATGTTATAAAGATTTTAAAAACACTAGTGCAATAATGGAGACAACAAAGTTTGGTACTTTTCCATGCTACAACTGTAGTTGCTGTGGAAATATTAGTTGTTGTTGTTTGTCTTTTGGCTTTTTCCCAGTAAGCGGTCACCACAGCGGAACTCCGGTCCACTAATGATTGGCAGTAGACTTTTACGAAACCCTGAGGTGCCAGCTCAATGCCCAACCTTCAACAAAGGCACACCCATTTATGTACACATGTCGTTCGAACGCTTCCCAACTGCGGGGAGGACATTCAGACTCCACACAGAAGGCACTCCCAAGCCAAGCTGAGAATCGAACAGGAGAACCTCTTGATGTGAGGTAACAATGCTACCACCATAGTAGTAGTCCATATTTTCAGCATCCAGCTACAAAGAAAATGTATAATTTCTACTGTCAGGCAACCTGTAACACAACATCAGTGGTATACTTAGGAATTTGCACAGAATGTTCATGTTTTTATGTAGAGAAGTGCACACATAAATTAAAAGACAGAATAATAGAGCACAAATCAGATATTCATAGAATTGTAAAAACAAATGCATTAGCAAAGCACATAATAGACACAGATACTAAACATGATTTTAAGTTTAAAGTAATTTAAGTTATCAATAGGAACCCTAGAGGTGGGGATATAATAATACTTTAGAAATAGCAGAATATAAATGGATTGTTAGGTTGCAAGCTAACATTTTTCCAGGTTTAAATAATGGTATCAGTATTAAACCACTTCTAGTGAAAAAGCAGACATAATTATAAAAAGAAATGTCATCATTTGCTTTAGTATTGTATTATACTGCATTTAAATATTTTAAGTATGTTTCGTGAATATTTTATTAATTGATTGTTAATAATCATTGGTTGGCTGTGTCACATGTTTTATTATAGAAATGAATGAATCGTTGTATTATTTAAACACTGAAGAAGGGAGTATCCCGAAAGCTTTGTTTGTTTGTTTGTGATTAAAATGTTTCTATTTCTGAATTTGTCTCTGTTTTTGAACTTACATGCTTGTTCAGATATAGGTGGACTTGCTTCAGAGTGGTTGCCTGCACCTATGTGTCCCTGTATAGCCAATTTGGCAACCTATTATGTGGTTTATGTATTGCTGCTGTCCACCAAAGGAGATTACACTACCTTAGTGGAGGCTGGATATACAGGTCAGGTACTGCTGTGTCCATATAGCTACAGCAGATATGAAGGGTACGCACCCCTGATACACTGCCTGGTATTTGTGCAATTGGAACATGACATCACAATAACTCATTTCATAACAATTCCCACCTGTAGTGTGACCTATTGCCTGTACAATTCAACTGAAAACATAACAATCAGGTCTGTGAAAAGATATGGAAATAATACTCAGTACAGTAAGCCAGTTGAATGAGTGCCCACACTCTTAAACTGATGTGTTGTGTATATACCTCTTGAGATGGTTACAGCATTTATCCATCTTGGTCTGGACTCTAGCATCATGGCACATCTTCATTTGGCAATAGTTGGCCACTTTCGTAGAAACATCTTTGATTGTATCTCAATGGAATTGTACAGGTTAGGGGTCACATAAAAATGAGAAACATTATGAAATGATCTTCTGTGGTCTGAGTGTCATACAGCACACATACCTGACATTCTAACAGGGGTATGTACACTTGTGATATCCACTGTATATAGCTGTGGATATAGCTGGTAGTGGTAGGCATGGAGAGGGAGTCATAATAAAGGTGGACACTTCACTGATTAATAGCCGAATACCATGCCTACTCTATTACCCATATCAGTGTCAGGGCACTGCAACAACCAGTAGCTGTGCACGTCTGTCTGTTGTATGCACTGACACTGATATTACACACGTGCAACATGCACAACCTATGTACCTGAATGCTTGAAACCCATGTGATTTAGTATTGTGCCTTCCAGCTGAACATAAGCATACATACATGTGCTCAGGGGATACCTGGTATACATTTCTGCTGTATGTTAGTATGGCACACTGTAGTTACAGTCTTGCAGCTCAGTCATACATCTCAGCCTGTTACAGCAGTATGTCTGGAGAATGGCACACATAAAATGGGTGTTAAAGAGGTGATCAGTATTGATACTGTATTAATATAGCTGCGCCATACATTAGTACATTGATTGCACAGTAGGGTTTGACATCACTGTGATAACCTGGAAGATGTCCAACAGTCATAAGTCGGCTATTATGTTACAATGTCATTGCTGACAGACCTGTCAATGGTTTGGCTGACATAACACAGGCATATGTTTTTGTGACTACAGATATCAGTCACAAATGTGCTTATTGTCCAGCAGAACACTGTACAGTTGAATGTTATTAATTCAGGATGTCACATGCAGTTAAACACACATGTCTGCAACAGTACTTTATTATG